>NC_088355.1:13982500-14167500 GCF_036884655.1 Musa acuminata AAA Group | reverse complement strand
GGTTGAGAAAGTCTTAACTGCTTAGTTGAATAAAGGCTCTAAGAAATTGCATGTTGTGCCCAATGGAAAGAATACTTCCTGTTCCATCTTCTTACCTATCTAATTTCTTCAAAATCTAATCAGTGTTATTAATCTGTTAATCACCTCATTTCAAGCATTTAAAATCTGCTTGATGAGGTTTATCAATTTGGATGTTGTAAATCTCACTATTATGGAGTAAAGCACCTCTTTTCATCGTTTGTAGAGTTCTTTTATATCATTTTTCTCATCAATCTTTTGTCACCTTAAAACTGAAGTAATCAACCATATGAAAGGTCTAAAAAGAATGTCATTTAGAAACAGAAGAGGAAAGAAATATTGTTTTTGCAATATGTACAACATAAATACTTGGAGAAGTAATTCCCAACGCAACTAAACCAAGTGGATTTAGATAGAACTCAGTGCCTAAAGTTGATTGTAACATAACCAATGATCTATAATTAACTAATATATTTGGTAAATAAAGATACCATCGTGTTTTCATTTGAAGCTATTAGTTAGTACAAGAAAAGAAATTAATATGATGTTTAGTAGCAGTAATTATCTTTGGTTTCTTTCATAAATGTATTTTATTAAGTTATCAATTAATAGTGATCGACATTAGAACATGCGTCTCTATATATGTTCACCGGCAAAATTTGGTAAACTTATCATTTTTGTTTGGGTTGATTCCTTCGCTGGCAAAATTTGGCAAGAATAGAGTAATGATTCACCGGCAAACATAGTCAAGTGCTAGAACTGTCTTGGGATGATTTCATAGGGGTCAAAGGAAAATTAAGATTGCTCATTAGGACTCTACATAAGAGAGTCCTAATTAAGAGGGACATTCATATTAATCTACATAGCTAACTCCTATTAAAGAGGTGAAGAGACAGACTAGGATTAGGAGGTTATTTCTTAGAGAAGCATTAGGAGCTGTAAAGGAATATGAGTCGAGTAAGAGTCCTATTAGGAGTTGTTCTTAGAAGAATATTAAGAGTTGTAAAGGAATAGGAGTTTTGAGTATGAGTCCTATTAGGAGTTAGGGTTTAGAAGCCCTATAAATAGGTATGTATTCATCATTTTTTCACAAGCACTAGATGAATCTTTTATGTAGCTTTTGAGTAGCAATTTGGAAAAAGGAACCCCTATAGAGTTTCAAGGAGGTCGATCTCCTAAAGAGATCAACCCTAAGCTTAGAATCTGCAAAGGTTCTATCACTTGGTATTAGAGCAGTATTCTTAGTATCTCGCTTCCCTTCCATAGCCATCTATCAGTCCTCCATAATCGCCCAAAGCAATTCCCATAATTGCTTAAAAGATCATCGCCAAATTTTACCATCATCTCCACCATCGCGGATCATCCTTTGATCTCCCCGTGAATTGCAACAGGTCCTGGTTTCTTATCTTACTGCTATTATAATTTAGTTATCTTTATTCAAAAATCTGTAAAAAAATTGTTTCTATATTCCTGTGAATTCCTTTCGTCACAAAAGTTATCATCTTTGTGAATTAAGGATTGTCGTAGAAACTTTCAACCGCATATTATTGCCTTAACTGATCTATTTGCAACCCTTGTTAAATGAAATTTCTTATACATATCATAGATCATCTTGCCTTCCATCTAATATTAATCTATCGAGGAATTCATCTCTAAAAACGTTCTTCTGTTGTTGTAAATTTTCGTCACAAACCATTAAAATTTTTCGACGAGAATTCTATGATTGCAACTTGCACCAATTTCCTTACTGTTATACTACCGAAATTTTCTTGATTAAATTGGTCATCTTTTCTATTATATAAACTGAAATTTTGTTATCAAATTTCCTCAAATCTCTTGGTTTTTGTTGAAAATTTCATCGAGAAATCGTTGTTTCTTCGACGATAATTCTGTTATAACAAGACAACACATATCTGCAGCAACTTCCACTTATTTCTATCAAATATTTATTATCATCTATCACGGATTTAAAATATTTTTCCCTAACTTTCATCCACTACCATCATAGCCCTAAAATTCTACTAAACCATACCCTCAAACTATATCCAAAACAGCCACAAAACAAGCCTAAACCACAGCCTACATCCACTAATCCACCAACCCTTTCGACCATCACTTCTTTCAACTCATACATACCTTTAACCTGACAACAAAAGAGAGATCTTAACATTACAGATTTGAAGACATATTATGTCATTTGAGAAGGCAATCACTACTAAATTCGAAGCCTTCGAGGTGCGAATGGAGGATAAGATTCAAACTCTCTTTACCGAACTCAATTTAAGCCGATCACCAAGCCCGAAGAAATCACATCAAGGAGAGAGATTTGACCAATTATACCAAGCTCAAAGAGATGACTTCCAAGAGAGGGGAGGCTCTATAACCGATCCCAATTATCTATGTATGAGGGTGGACTTCCCTAGATGGGAAGAAGGAGACCCGATTAGTTAGATCTTGCGCGCGGAGCGATATTTTTGGTCCCACAAAACTGCAAACGCATCTATAGTGGAAATTACAGCTATATGTCTTGAAGGAGATGCCCTATAGTGGTTTGACTAGTTTGAACACACTTATCGAGTCCTCTCATGGTGACAATTCAAAGAAGGACTGTTGATCCACTTCGGACCAACCGATTACGAGAACATAGATGGACAACTAGCAAAGATCCGACAAACATCTACCATTCAGGAGTACCAAACCAGGTTTGAAAGGTTATCTAATCAAACTCATGATTAATCTAAAAAATAGCCATTAGGGACCTTCATTGAGGGCTTGAAGCCAGAGATTCGGGAAGAAGTTAAAGCATGACAACCGTACACGCTTATGGCAGTCATCTCTTTCGCACGATTTCAAGAGGAGCGATTGAACCATGAAGCTTGGAGGACTAGAGTTGCTCCTCAACTAGCAATACTGAAGCTCTCAGCCCCCCCTACTATCAACCGAGCCTCTACACCAAAAATGTTGACAAGAGAAGAGCTTCGAGAGCAATCTGTGAAGGGATTATATTGGCACTACAATGAGCCGTGGAGCCACGAGCATCGCTATAAAAAAGGAGGAATTTTTGTGATTGAACTAGTAGAAGAAGAGGTCATTGAACATCCAGAAAAGAGCCTTGAACATGAAGAAAAATATGTGAAAGAAGAGCCACAACTGACTAACTTTACGGTACACACACTAGCCGGCTACTCAAACCCGCAAATGATGAAAGTTTGAAGCCTTCTCAAACAACAACCGATCACTATTCTTATCGACATGAGAAGCACTAATAACTTCCTAAACAGTAAGGTATCTGCTTAGATGATGCTTCACATCGAAGGTTGCAGCAAGTTCAACGTAAAGGTCGCCGGTGGAAGAATCCTAAAGTGCGACCAAAGATGTCCATAGGTGAAACTATTACTACAAGACCTAGAAATTATCACCGACTTCTTCCTCCTACCAATTGATAACTATGAGGCCATGCTTGGCATAGAGTGGCTGACGACGCTAGGTGATATCTCTTGGAACTTCTCCAAATTAATTATGAAATTCTACTGCAAAGGCAAACATATCATCCTACACGAGAAGCGTGGAAACAACATAACCATCATTTTAACCCAACGAATGGAGAAAGTTTTGCACAAGGTAAATGGTGGCTTTTTTATGCATCTCTAGTAGCAACCATAGGGGAAGAAAATAGAAATTAAAGATCAAAATCTCACCTAATTTCTTACTAAATTTGCTAACATTTTTGCTGAGTCGCGCGATCTTCCTCCTACTCAGCAACATGACCATCGTATTCCAATCCTTCCAAGTAAGCCACCATCAAACACTTGACTGTACCTATATTCTCACCTCCAAAAGGATGAAATTGAAAAGATCATAAAGGAGATGCTTGAAACAGGGGTGATTCGGCCAAGTTGCAGCCCCTATTCCTTATTGGTGCTACTTGTACGTAAGAAGGACGGAACTTAGCAGATGTGCATCGATTGTCGAGCTTTAAATGGCATCACCATCAAGGACAAGTACTTAATACCAATGGTAGATGAACTTCTTGATGAGTTAAAAAGAGCTCGAGTCTTCACGAAGTTGGACCTCCGATCCAATTACCACCAAATTCGGGTATGTGAAGATGACATTCCAAAAACTGTATTCCGCACACATAACGGCTATTATAAATTCTTGGTAATGCCTTTTGGACTCACTAATGATCCTTCAATCTTCTAAAGTCTTATGAACAATATTTTTTAGAGCTTTCTTTGTAAATTTGTACTGGTATTTTTCGATAATATTTTCATTTACGACCCTTCTCTTGAGACTCACTTTCAGCATTTATGGATTGTTTTGATGATCCTTCGAGAGAATACTCTTTTTGTTAAGCAGCCAAAGTACAGTTCTCTCTATTAAAAAGTATGGTACCTTGGGCACATAATATCAGAAGGAGTGGTTGTAGACCCAACAAAAATTGAAGCAATGCAAGGCTGTCCGAAACCTATAAATGTGAAATTACTACGTGGGTTTCTTGAACTAACGGGCTACTATTGAAAATTTGTTAAGGACAATGGGAAGATCAGCACACCCCTTACTTCTCTATTGAAAAAAGATATCTTCCAATGGTCAGACAAATCCTCCATTGTCTTCGACAAACTTAAGGAATCCATGATAACGATGTCGGTGCTAACGCTACCAGATTTCATCCAACCCTTTATTATTGAGGCCAACGCATTTGGAGTCAGAATTTGAGTCATTCTTATGCAAGATGATCGACCACTTGTATACACAAGCAAGGCATTATCTCCCTCCCATTAAAATATTTTAATATATGATAAGGAGATGCTCGTCATTGTGCAAATAGTAACGAGTTGGAGACCTTACTTGATTGGTCAGCGATTTCAAATTAAAACCGATCATAGAATCCTCAAGTACTTTTTGGAGCAAAAGATATCATCCCTTGAGCAGTAAAAATGGGTAACCAAACTTTTTGGATTTGATTATGAAATTATTTACAAAAAGGGAAAAGAAAACGTTGTTGCAGATGTACTCTCACGGCTACCTGAGCAAGCTCAGTTTTCAGCCATATCCCTTCCTACCACCAGCTTCCTTGAGGATATTAGGGAAGAATGACAAGAAGATCTAGAGACTAGTAAGATCATAAAAAAATTGAAGGAAGCACCAAACTCCGTGGCTCATTATAGTTAGGACTTAAAAGAATTACGTTATAAGGGATGCATTGTGTTAGTACTAAATTCTACTTGCATATTCACAAGCAGATTTTGGACAGAGTTATTCCAGATGCAGGGCACTAAATTGAAAAGGAGTATGACGTATCACCCGTAAACTAATGGCCAGACAGGAAGTGGTGAACAGGTGCTTGGAGATAGCCTAAAACTATTTACCAAATATGACTACCCAAGGAGAACTCCAGACCTAATCGAGTGCCATTATTGATTAACAGATCGTGATTTGACGATGGCAACCCACTACTGAAGTGCTAATACAATAGGCAAACTTACCAGCAGAAGGTGCCACTTGGGAGAACTATGACGACTCGAAGATCAACTTCCTAGAATTCATGAATCGTTAGCCTAAAGGACAAGGCTAAATTGAAGAGGGAGAGTCTATTAGGACTCTAGCTAGGAGAGTCCTAATTGAGAGGGGCATTTATGTTAACCTACCTAGCTGACCCCTATTAAAGAGGTGAAGAGGCCGGCTAGGGTTAGGATGTTATTTCTTAGAGAAACATTAGAAGTCGTAAAGGAATAAGAGTCTTGAGTAGGAGTCCTATTAGAAGTTAGGGTTTAGAAGCCCTATATATAGGCATGTATTCATCCTCTTTTAATAAGCAATAGATGAATCTTTTCTATAGCCTTTGAGCAGTAATTTAGAGGAAGGAACCCCTATAGAGTTCCAAGGAAGCCGATCCCTTAAAGAGATCAACCTCATGCTTAGAATATATAAGGGTGAAGCCCTATAAATAAGCATGTATTTATCCTCTTTTCACATGTAATAAATAAATATTTTTTGCAGTCTTTGAGTAGCAATTTGGAGGAAGAAACCCTTATAGAGTTCCAAGGAGGCCGATCCCCTAAAGAGATCAACCCTAAGCTTAGAATCTGTAAGGGTTCTATCATATAACTATCACGTGCTTCGATTACCAGATACAAGGGTTGCTGAAGGCCCTACTCAACCTCGAATATTGCTAGGAAGACAAGGTAGGAGAATATTGGCAAGGTTGGAATGAAGAGATGATTCATGTGTCACCATTATCATGCTTCATTTTGATGTAGGTAAAATACTAGAATGGAAAGAAAATAATCTGATGTTGGCAGGCTAAACTTGTAAATATTTAGGCCACTTGTTAACCAATCTGGTTGAGCCAACTTCAAGTTTAAGAGTAATAAAAAGGCCTCAAGTCTAAGAGTAAGACCTAGTTAGTTTGGATAAGACTTGAAGAACTAGACTCACCTAATTAGGACCGGTCTAGTTGAAATGACAATATATACCACCTTAGATTGCTCTTGGATCATGCTTGAACTTTGGCTTGGGCTCAATTAGGTTCGCTATTTTGCTTGGGCCTAGACTCATATCGGTTCACTACTTAACTTGTTCCTAGACTCATATGGGTCCGAGTATCCTTGCTTGGGGTCTAGATCAGGATCAGATATAGCTTAATCCGATCTCGCTAGTTGAGTCAACCAAACTTGATCTAAAGTGGACCCAATTGGAGTCTCTCCTCAAACAAGAGGGTTAGGGCTAGCCTAACTCTTCATTCGAGTCTAAGATTGAAATGCATCCTATCCATAATATCAATTGCATAAGCATCTAACTTGAAATAAACGCTGAAATTTCATATAACATAATCTTTTTACCAAAATCATAACCCACTTTTAGCTCATCAACAATTGAGATTAAGTACTACTACAATAGATATTTAATGATATATGATAGCAATACATGTAAACCTAGATTTGGTGGTTTCATGGAGGTCAAATGGAAATGAGGATCTCTCATGAAAGGCTTTGCAATTAGTCTTATAGCTATCACGGGCTTCTGTGCTAAAGATCAAGGTTGTTGAAGGCCCTACTCAACCTTGGAAATGCATTAATAGTTTAAAAAATCAAAAAAATCAGAAGTTTCTAATAAAAAATCGAAAAATTAAAAAGTTTATAACCAAAAGTATTGTAAAGATGATTTACAATGCAGAAAAAAATATAAGCCCAAGTATCAGCTCACTAAGAATGGACTTGTAATAATGGTAGAGAAATAATGGAAGAAAATGAAGGAAAAGAAGAAGAGGGCAAAGAAAAATGTTAAGAAGATGAAGGATGACCAAGTCAGGTTGGATAAGCTTGAATCGAAATAGATCAACCTACTTAGGCATAGTCTAACTGAAACAACGATCTAGACCACCTTGAACTACTACTAGATCATGCCTAGACTCAGCCCTGGGCTCAATTGGATTTGCTATTTGGCTAGGACCTATGCTCAAATGGGTTTACTGCTTGGCATTAGCCTAAGCTCAATTGGGTTTAGGTCACTTTGTTGGGGCTTAGATAAATCTAGCTTGCCCCAATCTCCTTTGTTAGTTTAACCAAACCTAACTTAAATTGGACCTAATTTGAGCAAGTCCTCAAACAAGAGGGTTGGGCTTGTTTAGGGTTGATCTAACTCTTCATTTAACAAAAAAAATGCTGATATTTCACATAATGCAATTTTTCCACCAAAGTCATTACTTACTTTTAGCTTATCAATAATGAAGATTAGATACTACTGCATCATATATCTAATGATCCATGGTAGCGATATAAGTAAACATGGATTTGATTGTTTCACACAAGTTAAAGGGAAATGAGAGTTGCTCAAGGAGGGATTTGCAATCTGTTTTATACTCATCATGTGCTTCCATATTAGAGATTAGATTAGGGTTGTTGAATGCCCTTCTCGACCTTGAAAATTTGTTAACTGTATAAAAGTTAGAAACTTAGAAGTTTCTAGTAAACAGGTTGAAGAACTCAAATGATTATAATCAAAGTATTATAAAGATGATTTGTGATACAAAATAAAATATAAGCCCAAGTATCGGCCCATTAGAAATGGACTTATAATAAAAGTAGATAAATGAATGAAGCAAATAAAATGAAAGGAAGAATAGGGTAAAGAAAAAGTGGGAGAATGTTGCAAGGATAGAATAAGGAGATGATCCATGTTCTACCTTTATTATGTTTCGCTTTGATGTAGGTAAAATATTTGAATGTAAAGAAAATGGCCTCGTCCATATGATGCTAACAAACTGAACCAATAAATATTTAGGCCACTCATTAACCAATCCAGTCAAGCCTATTTAAATTTTAAGAGTAAATATAGGCTTTAGGATTAAGAGTAAGACCTAGTTAGATTGGATAAGGCTTGAAGAACTAGACCAACCTAATTAAGCTTAGTCTAATTAAAATGATTATCCATACCACCTCGGATTACTCTTAGACTTTGACTTAAGCTTAACTTGGTTCGCTACCTAGCTGGGGCATGGACTCATATTGGTTCATTGCATGGCTTGAGCTTAGGCTCAATTGGGTCCAAATCGCTTTGCTAGGGCTTGGATTCATATCAACTTGACCTAATCTCCCTAATCTAGTCAATCAAACCCTACTTGAGTTAGAAATAATTCAAGTCCCCCCTCAAAGAAAAGGGTTAGACTTGTTTTGGACTAACCCAACTCTTTATTTAGGTTTAAGATTGGCATGTACCTAATCTATAATGTTAATGACCCAAGCATTTGACTAAAAATAAAAATTGATATTTTACAAAACATTATTTTTCTACTAAAATCACAATTCACTGCCAGCTTATCAATAATATAGACTAGGTAATACTACATCGGATATTTAATGATCATTGTAGTGATATAAGTAAACCTAGATTTGGTAGTTCATAGTGATCAAAGGAAAATGAGGGTCTCACAAAGGGGCTTCACAATCAATCTTTTAGCTACCATATGCTTATGTACTAGAGATCAGGGACTTTAAAGGCCCTACTCGATCTTAGTAATTTGACAATGACATGCAAAATCAATAAACATTTAGGTCACTCATTAACCAATCATGTTTAGGCTGCTATAGGTTTAAAAGTAGGATCTAGTAAAATTGGATAAGGCATCAAATTGGACTAACCTAATTAGGCTCGGTCTACTAAAATGATGATTTGGACCATCTTGGACTACTCTTGGACCATGCTTGGACTCTAACATTAGCTTAATTTGGTTTCTTGTATTGTTCGAGCCTGAACTTATATGGGTTCACTTCTTGGCTCAATCCTAGGCTCAACTAGGTCTCATTCACCTTGCTGGAGCCTAAATCCCAATCAAGTTTAATGTGACTCAATCTCCCTAGTTGGGTCAACCAAACTTGATCGAAATTAGATTTGATTCAAGTCACTTTTCAAACAAGAGGGTTCAACCTATTTGAGGTTGGCCCAACTCTACATTCAGGAAACTAAAGCAGATATTTCTCATGACGTTATTTGTCCTTCAAAATCAGAACCCAATTTTATATCATCAATAACCGAGACTAGGTAATACTGCATTAGATATCTAATGATCTATAGTAGTAATATAAATAAATCTGGATTTGATGGTTTCATAAAGGTCAAAAGGAAAGGAGGTTTGCTCATGGAAGGCTTTGCAATAGGTTTTATCACTACCATATGCTTACTAGCTAGAGATTTGGGTCACTGAAGGCCCTACTCGACGTGAAAAATTTATTAACTATTTAAAATATAAAAAATCAAAGATATCTTAATCAAAAGTATTATGAAGATGATTTATGATATAAAATTAAATATAAGCCTAAGGATCAATTCATTATGATTGGACTTACAATAAAAGTATATAAATGACGGAAGCAAACAAAGAAAAGGAAGAATATAAGTAAACCTAGATTTTATGGTTTCATAGAGGTCAAAGGGAAATAAGAGTCACTCATAGAGAGCTTTGCTATTGGTCTTATAGTTGCTACATGCTTTTGTGCTAGAGATAAGAGTTGTTGAAGGCCCTACTCAACCTTATTTGTTATCTATTTAGAAAATAAAAAAATTCATAAGTTTTCAATCAAAATATCAATGAACTAAAAGTTTCAAATCAAAAGTATTATGAAGATTATTTATGATATAGAACAAACTATGAGCCCAAGTATCAGCTAATTAGGAATAGAGTTATAATAAAGGTAGAGAAATGAAGGAAGCAAACAAATAAAAGGATGAAGAGGGCAAAAAAAAGTGTTTAGAAGATGAGGGCGGGGGAATGCTACCAAGGCTAGAAAGAAGAGATGATCCAATTAATATGTTTCACCTTTATCACGTTTCATTTTGATACAAGTAATACACCAAAATGGAAAGAAAATAGTCTCAACCATTTGATTTTGGCACTAACATGCAAAACTAGTAAACATTTAGGCCTCTCATTAACCAATTGAGTCTAGGTTGCTTCAGGTTTAAGAGTAATAAAAAGCATTTAAGTGTTAAAGTAAGTTGGATTGAATAAGGCTTGAATCAAAGTGGACCGAGCTAAATATGATTGGTCAGATTGAAACAATGATCTTCACCATCCTAAGCTGCTCCTAAACCACACCTAGATTTTGACCAAGTATGAATTGACTTTATTGCTTGGTTGGGTCATGGGCTTATATGGGTTTACTGTTTGGCTCAAGCCTAGGCTCAACTAGGTCTAAGTTGCCTTTCTTGAGCTTGGATCCCAATCAAGTCGAGCCTAACCCAATCTCTCTAGTTGGGTCGACCAAACCCAATCTATGTTGTTCCTGATTTGGGCTCGTCCTCAAATAAGAGGGTTGGGCCCATTTGGGGCCAACTCGACTTTTCATTCAAGTCTGAGATCGAAATGCACCCAATCCCTAATGTCAATGATATAAGCATTTGACTTGAATTAAAAATCAATATTTCGCATAAAATCATTTTTCTACTAAAATAATAGCCCACTTTTATCTTATCAATAATAGAGACTAAGCAATACTATAACAGATATCAAATGATCCATGGTAAGGATATAAGTATCCCTAGATTTGTTGATAGAGGTCAAATGGAAATTAGTGTCACACATGGAGGGCTTCACAATTAGTCTTATAACTCAATCGTACTTTCGTCAATAGAAATTAGGGTCACTGAAGGCCCTACTTGACTTATAAAATTTGTTAACTATTTAAAATATCATAAAACTCAAAAGTTTTCCAATCAAAAGATAAAAAATCTTAAAACCTTCTAACCAAAAGTATTTTGAAAATGATTTATGATACAAAACAAAATATAAGCCCAAGTATTAGCTCATTAGGAATGAATTTATCATAAATGTAGAAAAATAAAGGAAGTAAATGAAAGGAAAAAACAAAGAGGGTAAATAAAGATGTTAAGAAGATTAGCGTAGGAGAATGCTACCAAGGCTAGAATGAAGAGATGATCCAATCAACATGTTTCACCTTTATCATGTTTCACTTTTGCTAAGGAAAGATGTTGTTGACGCCAATGTCAGTACGATGTGGCCCTGATCTATATGCTAGGAGTTGCCCGAGGGGGTTTCTTTAGCTTTATTCCTACACAAAGGTCGAAATTGGGAGGGGTTTTCTGAGTCGATCCCTCTGATGCTTAAGTTAGTCCTTAATTCTCTTTTTTTTCTCTTTTATTTTTCCCCGCTAAAGATATATATTTATAATAACTTCTAGGGGAGAGAATATCTTATAAAGATCCTATACAGATGGTGGTTTGTAACTATCCTGAATTGTCTTTTAATCTTCTTAGAATATTCCTACAAATATTCCATAGGGGAGTTGGTTCGTAATTAACATAAATTGCCTTGTGATCTTTTGGGAATATTCCTATGAATATTCCATAAAGGAGTCTTAATGGATATGAATTGGCTTATAATCTTTTAAGAATATTCTCATGAATATTCTGTAGGGGATTTAGTGTATAATTGACCTAAACCACCTTTTGATCTTTTAGGAATATTCCTACAAATATTCCGTAGGTAGTTGGTTCATAACTAACTTGAATTATCTTATTATATTTTGAGAATATTCTTATGAATATTTCATAGGGGAGTCAATTCATAACTGACCTGAATTACCTTCTAGTCTTCTCGAAATATTCCCATGAATATTTTGTAGGGCATCCGATTTATAATCGACCTGAACTATCTTATAATCTTTTAAGAATATTTTCATAAATATTTCGTAGGGGAGCTAGTTTGTAACCAACCTAAACAGCCTTTTGGTCTTTTAGAAATATTCTCGTGAATATTCCACTAATGAGATAGCTTGATAACTCGACATCTCGGTAATTGACCTAAGCTACCTTTTGGGCTTTGATCTTTATGGATAGGAGAATGTTGGCTTGATATGGCATTGAGGTGGCAAAATGGTAGCTAGCTAATTTTATATTCCCTATCATTTGTCCCCCCTCAAAGGTATGCTTTGAAGCTTCTAGGGTTCAGAGCACGTCTTTTTGGCCTTTATGTGCTTTGAGTGTTCTTCACCTCATTCCTTTGTAGTAGATTTTATTAGGCATGGGTCGAGTTTTTATACCTCATGTGCTTTGGGTACTTTTCTTAGTTTGGTTTTCTATTATAACTGATTTCTTCTTACATGGGTCAGGTTTACTTGACTCACGTGTCTTGGATGCCTTATTAGCTTGATTTTCCACCATAATGGATTTTTTCTTATGTGGGTTAGGTGTGCCTAACTCATGCATCTTAGGCACCTTCATGGCTTGAGGTCTTTTATCATAGTGGATTTCTTCTTATATGGGTCAGGTGTGCTCGACTCATGTATCTTATGCACCATCTTGGCTCACTTTTTCATCATAACAGATTTCTTTTTACACAATTTAGTGTGCCCAACTCAAACATCTTAGGCGTCTTCTGAGTATGATTTTTCATCATTATAGATTTCTTCTTACATAGGCTAGGTGTGCCCAAATCATGCACCTTAGGTGCCTTCTTAGTTCAATTTTTCATCATAGTAGATTTCTTCTTACATAGGTCGGGCTTGCCTAACTCACATACCTTTGGTACCTTTTTGGCTCATGTTTCTGCCATAGCAGATTTCTTCTTATGCAAGTTAGGTGTGCCTAAATCATGTGTCTTAAGTACCTTCATAGCTTGAATTTCTACCGTAGTATATTTCTTCTTACGGGGGCCAAGCTTGCCCCAACATGTACCTTATTGAAATGATCCCGATGAGGTGCTTTGTCTTAGTCATGGAAGGTTACTTTATGGGGGAGTGGTAGACCGCCTTGACTTGATTAGGGCTATGTAATCATGGGCTATATTTTGTAGATGGCGCATAGAGTATCTTTTCATATCCTCCTCAATTGACATTTTAATAAATAAAGGGGAAAAAAGAGAAATAGAGTAAGAGGCAAGTGTCTCGAGAGAGACTCCTTGATTAGTATTTTAATGTTAGAGGAGAGAAGAGTATTCCTTTATATCCTCCATGGTTGGTCCCTCGACAATGAGGGGGATTTCCCTATATTCTCCCATGTCCTAGTAGTGGATGTTAGGATCATAAAGGCACTAAGAGGGAGTACCTTAAAAAAAACTTCGATTTGAAAGCTTTCGTTCGATGAAACTCATATCAAAAATATGTTTACTTATAATGAGAGTAAAGGTAGTGAGCAACTAAATTAGTTAGTAATAAGAATGAAAAGCATAAAGGAAAATACAAATTAGATTTACAGTGGTTCGTGTTAGGATCGAGAGCACTAAGAGGGGGGGGGTGAATTAGTGCAGCGGAAATCTTACAGCGATTTTTAAAAACGAAAGCTGCGTTCGTCCGATAAAAAACGATTTCGATATAAAAGCAGAATCACAGTGCAGTTTGCGTCTAAGCGCAGTTTTGCGTCTAAGCGCAGTTTGCGTCTAAACACAGTTTGCGTCTAAGCGCAGTTTGCGTCTAAGCGCAGTTTGCGTCTAAACTCAGTTTTATGTCTAAACGCAGTTTTACGTCTAAACGCAGTTTTACGTCTAAACGCAGTTTTGCGTCTAAACGCAGTTTTGCGTCTAAACGCAGTTTTACGTCTAAACGCAGTTTTACGTCTAAACGCAGTTTTGCGTCTAAACGCAGTTTTACGTCTAAACGTAATTTTACGTCTAAATGTAGTTTTGCGTCTAAAAGCAGTTTTGAACCTTGAAAAGCGTTTTACGTAGAAAGCAATTTGCAGTTATAAATGGAATCCGAATGTAAGCGTAAACTGCAGTGTGAAGATCGTACGGAAACACGATTTACGTTTGAATGCAGATTCTGAAAGATCAGAGCTTAGAAACTCGTTCGTAAAGGCGCAGAGGGCAGTAGCAATGTAGGAGGTTTGCAGTAATGATAAAGTGCTCAAGGTAAAAGCAAACCAGAGATTTAGAGTGGTTCGGTCAGTCTTGACCTACTCCACTTTTGGCTTCCTCCTCCGACGAGGTCACCGACGTCAACTAGCTGCCTTCCTTCAATGGGCGAAGGCTAACTGCCCTTTTACAGTTTCTCTCCTTTTGACAGGCTCAGGAGACAACCTTTACAGATCCTTTCTCTCCTCTCTTTACAACTCAAGACTTGAAGAACAGAAGGAGGAGAACTTTAGGACTTTACACAAATTTGAGCTCTTAGAATCACTGAAAAGATCAGGAATTCGGTGTGGATCTGTATCTTTTCAGTGTTGAATGGGTGGGGTATTTATAGGCCCCATCCCAGTTCAAATTTGGAGCTCAAAACGATCAAATCGATCAAATCCCAGAATTCCGGGATCAGGCGGTTGCACCTCTTGACTGGAGAGGTTGCACCGCCTGGCAGAGCTCGGAGACTGAGCCCAGGCGGTTGCACCTCTCTGTCAGAGGCGGTTGCACCGCCTGAGTCTGGCTCGAAGACAGAGCCCCCGGCGGTGCCACCTCTTGACTGAGGCGGTTGCACCGCTCTGCCAGAGCTCGAAGACCGAGCTCAGGCGGTGCTACCTCTCTGTCAGGGCGGTTCCACCGCCCAATCTAGCTCGAAGACCGAGCTCTGGGCGGTTGCACCGCCTGGCTGGGGCGGTTGCACCGCCCAGTCTCGCAGCCCTGGCGGTTGCACCTCCTGGCCTAGGCGGTTGCACCGCCTGGTGCAATCAGGGTCCGAATGGTTCGCTCCATTCGGCCCAATTTGAATCTTTTCAGGGGCCCAATTGCCCCAAGATTAAGCTAATGGGATTACCTCCCATTTTCAAGCTTAATCATCGTGCTAACTACGATTAACTCTAAGACAACTTCTGATATCACTACGATTAACTCTAAGACAACTACGATTAGAGATGTTGATATCACTAAAGACATGTCACTAAAGTATGCTCCGATGTTGATATCACTAAAGACATGTCACTAAAGTATGCTCCGATGCATACTTTGGTACCCGCTCTGTAATATTTTCACTGCAGGATTAACTCTAAGACAACTTCTGCAGCTATGCTCCGATGCGTCAATCGCTTCTTCCGGCGAGTTTCCGGCGAACTTCCGTCGATCATCCGATAAACCCTCGGTGATCCTTTTGCGGACATCCGGCATACTCCTGGACTTTGCGACGATCCACTTGGCGAGTTCCGACGAGCTTCGCTTGGCAAGCTTCTGGACTTCTCGGATCTATTCTCGCTGAACCTCCGACGACCGTCCGAACTTCCGTCGAACTCTCGAACTCCCAACGTGATCATGATCTTGACTCCGGCGCAACACCTGCTGCTTGTCTTACTCTCATCGTAGTTAATCCTGCACACTTATCAAAACTTCGATCGAGACAATTAATCCTAAGCAATTAACCAAGTTGTCCGACATGTCATTGGTCCCTCGACGCTTCGTCCGATTCTTCGGCGCATCGTCCTCTTCTGCAGCCTATTGCCCAATCGGCCAGTTGACTCCGCAACTCCGATATCCTTGGCACAATACCCGCTCTTCTTGGCCCGATGCCCGAGTCCACGACCCGAAGCCTTCTGTCATGTGATGCACACTTTAGGATGCATACTTTAGTGATACCAAAGTATGTTGATGACATGACATGTGAGCATACTTTAGTGATATTTTCGTCTGTAATATGTTGATGACATGACATGTGATGCATAAGTTTATGCATATGTTCATGTTGACGTGTTGCAAGTATTCATGATGAAGATTGCAATGACTTGAATTCAGTTTGAATTCAAGGTTCTATCAATATGGCATATTGATAGGGGGAGTTTATTTAAACTCTGGGAGTTAAGTTTAACTCCGTCATCAAGTGGTTGTCATCATCAAAAATTGACCCGCTGCTTTTATTACTTTAGTGACAAGTCTTTAGTGATATCAACATCGGAGCATACTTTAGTGATACCAAAGTATGTTGATGACATGACATGTGATGCATAAGTTTATGCATATGTTCATGTTGACGTGTTGCAAGTATTCATGATGAAGATTGCAATGACTTGAATTCAGTTTGAATTCAAGGTTCTATCAATATGGCATATTGATAGGGGGAGTTTATTTAAACTCTTGGAGTTAAGTTTAACTCCGTCATCAAGTGGTTGTCATCATCAAAAAGGGGGAGATTGTTGAATCTCGTATTTTGATGATGAAACTACTTGATATATGTTTATGATTTAATCTGCGTTTTGAGTGACGCAGGATGCTTCGATCAGGATGAGACAATTAAAGCAGGAAAATCATGTTGTGCCGAAGGAACATGTCAGAAGATTGGACGTATCGACAGAAGGCTTCGGGCCGTGGACTAGGGCATCGGGCCAAGAAGAGCGGGTATTGTGCCAAGGATATCGGAGTTGCGGAGTCAACTGGCTGATTGGGCAATAGGCTGCAGAAGAGGACGATGCGCCGAAGAATCGGACGAAGCGTCGAGGGACCAATGACATGTCGGACAACTTGGTTAATTGCTTAGGATTAATTGTCTCGATCGAAGTTTTGATAAGTGTGCAGGATTAACTACGATGAGAGTAAGACAAGCAGCAGGTGTTGCGCCGGAGTCAAGATCATGATCACGTTGGGAGTTCGAGAGTTCGACGGAAGTTCGGACGGTCGTCGGAGGTTCAGCGAGGACAGATCCGAGAAGTCCAGAAGCTTGCCAAGCGAAGCTCGTCGGAACTCACCAAGTGGATCGTCGCAAAGTCCAGGAGTATGCCGGATGTCCGCAGAAGGATCACCGAGGGTTTATCGGATGATCGACGGAAGTTCGCCGGAAACTCGCCGGAAGAAGCGATTGACGCATCGGAGCATAGCTACAGAAGTTGTCTTAGAGTTAATCATAGTTAGCACGATGATTAAGCTTGAAAATGGGAGGTGATCCCATTAGCTTAATCTTGGGGCAATTGGGCCCCTGAAAAGATTCAAATTGGGCCGAATGGAGCGAACCATTCGGACCCTGATTGCACCAGGCGGTGCAACCGCCTAGGCCAGGAGGTGCAACCGCCAGGGCTGGGAGACTGGGCGGTGCAACCACCCCAGCCAGGCGGTGCAACCGCCCAGAGCTCGGTCTTCGAGCTTGACTGGGCGGTGGAACCGCCCTGACAGAGAGGTAGCACCGCCTGAGCTCGGTCTTCGAGCTCTGGCAGAGCGGTGCAACCGCCTCAGTCAAGAGGTGGCACCGCCGGGGGCTCTGTCTTCGAGCCAGACTCAGGCGGTGCAACCGCCTCTGAAAGAGAGGTGCAACCGCCTGGGCTCAGTCTCCGAGCTCTGCCAGGCGGTGCAACCTCTCCAGTCAAGAGGTGCAACCGCCTGATCCCGGAATTCTGGGATTTGATCGATTTGATCGTTTTGAGCTCCAAATTTGAACTGGGATGGGGCCTATAAATACCCCACCCATTCAGCACTGAAAAGATACAGATCCACACCGAATTCCTGATCTTTTCAGTGATTCTAAGAGCTCAAATTTGTGTAAAGTCCTAAAGTTCTCCTCCTTCTGTTCTTCAAGTCTTGAATTGTAAAGAGAGGAGAGAAAGGATCTGTAAAGGTTGTCTCCTGAGCCTGTCAAAAGGAGAGAAACTGTAAAAGGGCAGTTAGCCTTCGCCCATTGAAGGAAGGCAGCTAGTTGACGTCGGTGACCTCGTCGGAGGAGGAAGCCAAAAGTGGAGTAGGTCAAGACTGACCGAACCACTCTAAATCTCTGGTTTGCTTTTACCTTGAGCACTTTATCATTACTGCAAACCTCCTACATTGCTACTGCCCTCTGCGCCTTTACGAACGAGTTTCTACGCTCTGATCTTTCAGAATCTGCATTCAAACGTAAATTGTGTTTTCGTACGATCTTCACACTACGGTTTAAGCTTACATTCGGATTCCATTTATAACTGCAAATTGCTTTCTACGTAAAACGCTTTTCAAGGTTCAAAACTGCTTTTAGACGCAAAACTACATTTAGACGTAAAATTACGTTTAGACGTAAAACTGCGTTTAGACGCAAAACTACGTTTAGACGTAAAACTGCGTTTAGACGTAAAACTGCGTTTAGACGCAAAACTGCGTTTAGACGCAAAACTGCGTTTAGACGTAAAACTGCGTTTAGACGTAAAACTGCATTTAGACGTAAAACTGCGTTTGGACGTAAAACTGAGTTTAGACGCAAACTGCGCTTAGACGCAAACTGTGCTTAGACGCAAACTGTGCTTAGACGCAAACTGCGCTTAGACGCAAACTGTGTTTAGACGCAAACTGCGCTTAGACGCAAAACTACGCTTAGACGCAAACTGCACTGTGATTCTGCTTTTATATCGAAATCGTTTTTTATCGGACGAACGCAGCTTTCGTTTTTAAATATCGCTGTAAGATTTCCGCTGCACTAATTCACCCCCCCCCCTCTTAGTGCTCTCGATCCTAACAATTGGTATCAGAGCCAGGTTCTTTCTCATTTCAGATTTACACCTGAGAGAAATGGCTCTTTAAGAGGGCTTTTCGGTCTTTCGTCCACCGTTCTTTAACGGATTGGACTACACTTATTGGAAAACTCGAATGAGAGTTTTCTTGATTTCTCTAAATATGGATTTATGGAGTATCATTGAAAATGGTTTTCAACTTCCCTCCAAACCGATGAACGAATGGTCGGATTTAGAGAAAAAGTATTTTTCTTTAAACGCAAAGGCTATGAATGCCTTATTTTGCGCTTTGGACAAAAATGAGTTCAATCGGGTTTCTTTGTGCGAAACGGCTTTCGATATTTGGCGCACTCTTGAAATCACGCACGAGGGAACTAGTAGAGTCAAAGACTCGAACGTTAATATTTTACTGCATGATTTCGAGCTGAACCTCCGACGACCGTCCGAACTTCCGTCGAACTCTCGAACTCCCAACGTGATCATGATCTTGACTCCGGCGCAACACCTGCTGCTTGTCTTACTCTCATCGTAGTTAATCCTGCACACTGATCAAAACTTCGATCGAGACAATTAATCCTAAGCAATTAACCAAGTTGTCCGACATGTCATTGGTCCCTCGACGCTTCGTCCGATTCTTCGGCGCATCGTCCTCTTCTGCAGCCTATTGCCCAATCGGCCAGTTGACTCTGCAACTCCGATATCCTTGGCACAATACCCGCTCTTCTTGGCCCGATGCCCGAGTCCACGGCCCGAAGCCTTCTGTCGATACGTCGACCGATCCACCGGCCCGACGTCCAATCTTCTGACATGTTCCTTCGGCACAACATGATTTTCCTGCTTTAATTGTCTCATCCTGATCGAAGCATCCTGCGTCACTCAAAACGCAGATTAAATCATAAACATATATCAAGTAGTTTAATCATCAAAATACGAGATTCAACAGTTCGGTCATCCCGACCTACATCCACTCCCGATTCCTCTTCTCTCGAGGCCATCAGCTTTTACTATCGATCTTCTTTTCAATAGATAAAGATCAAGTACCCTTGTTACAAGCCTTTCTCATTTTCGTAGGCACAAGAGAGAACCTTTACACCTCTTTTACAAGATCTCACTCCTCCCTTAGAAAGACTTCTAAACCCGAGGAAGAGACTCAATACTTTAAAAGAGTTTACACACTTAAAATCATAATTTTTTTTATGCACTTACAAGCAAGCATGAGAGAGGTATTTATAGGCCCTAGATGGCCTCAAAAATAGAGTCAAAAATTTAAATCCTCGAGTTTTTGGGGTACTGGCGGTACCACCGCCTACACTAGGTGGTACCACCACCGAGCACTTGCGGTACCACCACTTGACACAGTCTGGAAGACTAAGTCCTGATAGTACCACCACCTAACACTATGCAGTACCACCACTGACCTTGGTGGTACCATAGTCGGGTTTTTCGAAAAAGTATATTTCATACTTTCTAGCTTATAAGCAGTTCTATTGCTTGGTCTGGTAATGCTACTATTGAATCTTAGATTTTGATGATGAAATTAATTGGTAAATTATTTGTTCTAATCTATATGTTGAGATAAGTGTGCAGAAATAACTATGATAGCAGTAAGGCATAAAGCAGATGTTGGGCAGGAGTCAAAGATCGGACGATACGTTGAAGATTCGGATGATGTACCAGAAGTTTGTCAAAAGCTTGCCGAAAGTTTGTTGGGAGCTCGCTGAGAGTTCATCGGGAGTTTGCTAAGAGTTAGTCAGAAATTTGCTAGAAGTTCGCTGAGAAGTTTGTCGGATATTCATTTAGAAATTTGCCAAAAGTTCACCGAGAGAACAATTGATATAGTATACAGAGATTGCTTGTTTAAATGTCTTAATTATCATAGTTAGACCATAAGTTAAGTTAAGATTGGAAGGTAATCTCACTAACTTAGTTAGGGGCTAATTGGGCCTTTAACAGGGCTGAATTGGGCCGATTGAATATCTTATTTAGCACTTAAAGTCACGGTCGACAGTGGCACCACTTGGGACTCAGTCTACCAGGTGCTTTGGGCGGTGATACCGTTGGGAGTTAATATCGTCAGGTGGTGGTACCACTAGAGCTCGGTCTCTGAGCTCTATCAAGCATTCGTACCGCCTAGACTGAGCGGTGGTATCGTTTAGTGTTGTTGAATCTCATATTTTGATGATGAAACCACTTGATATGTGTTTATGATTGAATCTGCATTTTGAGTGACACAGAATGCTTCGATCAGGATGAGACAATTAAAGCAGGAAAATCATGTTGTGCCGGAGGAAAATGTCAGAAGATTGGACGTCGGGCCGATGGATCGGTCGACGTATCGACAGAAGACTTCGGGTCATATATTCAGGCATCAGGTCAAGAAGATGTTAGAATCAAGAGCACTAAGAGGGGGGGGGGGTGAATTACTGCAGCGGAAATTTTTCAGCGATTAAAACCGAAAGCTGCGTTCGTTCGATAAAAACGATTTCGATGTGAAAGCCGATTCTAAGATTACTTTTAACTTAAGATTAAGCGAGATGACATTAAAGTAAATCTACGAAGGCAGTTTGCAGTTTATGATGAAAATCAGAATGCAAGCGTAAACTGAAATGCGATGTTCGTACGATAAAACCGGTTTACGTCTAAATGCCGATTTTGAAGATACTAAACTTTGAGATACGTTTTATAAATGCGCAGAAGGCAGTTTGAAGTTATGATTGAAATCAAAACGTAAACGTAAATTGAAATGTAATGATCGTACGAAAAAGCCGATTTATGTCTAAACGCAGATTCGGAAAGCTCTGAACTTAGAAACTTGTTCGTAAAAGCGCAAAAGGTAGTAGCTATTTAGGAGGTTTACAGTAAAGCTAAAATGCTCAAAGGAAATGCAAACCGAGATTTAGAGTGGTTCGGTCAATCTTGACCTACTCCACTTTTGGCTTCCTCCACCAACGAGGTCACCGACGTCAACTAGAGGCCTTCCTTCAATAGGCGAAGGCCAACCACCCTTTTACAGTTTCACTCCTTTTGACGGGCTTAGGAGACAACCCTTACAGAAATTTTCTCTCCTCCCTTTACAACTCAAGACTTTGAAGAATAGAGGGAGGAGAACTTTTGGCCTTTACAACAATTTTGAGCTCTAAGAATCACAGAAAGATATCAAGATTTCGAGTGTAAGTTGCTACCTTTTAGTGCTGAATGGGTGGCGTATTTATAGGCCCCAACCCAGTTCAAATTTGGAGCTCAAAATTGTCAATTCCTGGAATTCCGGGATCAGGCGGTTGCACCTCTTGACTGGGACGGTTGCACCGCCTGGCAGAGCTCGAAGACTGAGCCTATGGGCGATGCCACCTCTATCAGGGGCAGTTGCACCTCTCTACCAGAGCTCGAAGACCGAGCTCAGGCAGTTGCACCTCCTGACTGGGGCGGTTGCACCGCCTGCTAGAGCTCGAAGACCGAGCTCAAGCGGTGCTACCTCCTGTCATGAGAGGTTGCACCGCCCAGTCTCGCTTGGAGACTGAGCCCAGGTGGTTGCACCTCCTGGCTGGGGCGGTTGCACCGTCCAGTCTCCCTAGGAGACTTAGCCCAGGTGGTGCTACCTCCTAGCTTGGGCGGTTGCACCTCCCACAGCAACCAGGGTCCGAATGGGTTGATCCATTCGGCCCAATTTGGGTTTCTCAAGGGCCCAATTGCCCCAAGATTAAGCTAATGGGATCACCTCCCATTTTCAACTTAATCATAGTGCTAACTACGATAAATCCTAAGATAATTTCTACAGCTTGCTCCGGTGCGTCAATCGCTTCTTCCGGCGAGTTTCCGGCGAACTTCCGTCGATCATCCGATGAACCCTCGGTGATGCTCCTGCGGACTTCCGGCAAACTCCTGGACTTGCGACGATCAACTTGGCAAGTTCCAACGAGCTTCTTTGGCAAGCTTATAGACTTCTCGGATTTGTTCCCGCAGAACCTCCGACGACTGTCCGAACTTCCATCGAGCTCTCGAACTCTCAACGTGATCATTGTCATGACTTCGGCGTAACTCCTGCTGCATGTCTTACTTTCATCGTAGTTAATCCTGCACACATATCTCAACATATAGGTTAGACAACAAATGACAATTGACTTCATCATCAAAATCCGAGATTCAACAATCTCCCCCTATTGATAATGGAGTTAACCTTAACTCCCCCTGTCTACATGCCATACTTGAGATAAGTCATTCTTGAATTCAAGACTTAAGAATTCAAGTGACATCTCTGAAGATGATGTCAAGGCTTGACATTCATTCTTACATAACAATTTTGAATGATGGTAATAGTAGCAATTCATCATATTGTAAGATATCAACATGTAAAGCTGTGAAGTAAGATTTTGATATCATTACATGATGTACACGTTTCATTTCATCACACGGTAAGATATCAACTTGTAAAATTACGATGCAAGTTTTTGTTTGATATCTTGACACGATACAAGGCATAATGCAAATCATAGCATCTACTCATATATCTCTTGGTGATGCAAGCATGGCATAGCATCAGTGTTTATAGCATCAATTCATATATTTCTCCCCCTTTGATAATTGACCTAAACTACCTTTTTGATCTTTTAGGAATATTCCTACAAATATTCCGTAGGGTAGTTGGTTCATAACTAACTTGAATTATCTTATGGTCTTTTGAGAATATTCTTATGAATATTTCATAGGGGAGTCAATTCATAACCGACCTGAATTACCTTCTAGTCTTCTCGAAATATTCCCATGAATATTTTGTAGGGCATCCAATTTATAATCGACCTGAACTTTCTTATAATCTTTTAGGAATATTTCCATAAATATTTCATATGGTATCTAGTTTATAACCAACCTAAACAACCTTTTGGTCTTTTAGAAATATTCTCGCGAATATTCCACTAATGAGGTAGCTTGACAACTCGACATCTCGGTAATTGTCTTAAGCTACCTTTTGAGCTTTGATCTTTATGGATAGGAGAACGTTGGCTTGATATGTCATTGAGGTGGCAAAATAGTAGTTAACTAATTTTATATTCTCTATCATTTGTCCCCCCTCAAAGGTATGCTTCGAAGCTTCTAGGGTTCAGAGCACGTCTTTTTGGCCTCTATGTGCTTTGAGTGTTCTTCACCTCATTCCTTTGTAGTAGATTTTATTAGGCATGGGTCGAGTTTTTGTACCTCATGCGCTTTGGGTACTTTTCTTAGTTTGGTTTTCTATTATAACTGATTTCTTCTTATATAAGTTAGGTTTACTTGACTCACGTGTCTTGGATGCCTTATTAGCTTGATTTTCCACCATAATGGATTTCTTCATATGCGGGTTAGGTGTGCCTAACTCACACATCTTAGGCACCTTTATGGCTTGAGGTTTTTTATCATAGTGGATTTCTTCTTATATGGGTCAGGTGTGCTCGAATCATGTGTCTTAGGCACCTTCTTGACTCACTTTTTCATCATAACATATTTCTTTTTACGCAGTCTAGTGTGCCCAACTCACACATCTTAGGCGTCTTTTGAGTATGATTTTTCGTCATTGCAGATTTCTTCTTACATAGGCTAGGTGTGCCCAAATCATGCACCTTGGGTGCCTTCTTGGTTCAATTTTTCATCGTAGTAGATTTCTTCTTACACAGGTCGGGCTTGCCTAACTCACATACCTTGGGTACCTTTTTGGCTCATATTTCCGCGCATAGCAGATTTCTTCTTATGCAGGTTAGGTGTGCCTAAATCATGTGTCTTACGTACCTTTATAGCTTGATTTTCTACTATAGTATATTTCTTCTTACGGGGGCCAAGCTTGCCCCAACATGTACCTTATTGAAATGATCCCGATGAGATGCTTTGTCTTAGTCATGGAAGGTTACTTTATGGGGGAGTGGTAGACCACCTTGACTTGATTGGGGCTATGTAATCGTGGGCTATATTTTGTAGATGGCTCCTAGAGTATCTTTTTATATCCTCCTCAATTGACAGTTTAATAAATGAAGGGGAAAAAAGAGAAATAGAGTAAGAGGCAAGTGTCTTGAGAGAGACTCCTTGATTAGTGTTTTAATGTTAAAGGAGAGAAGAGTATTCCTCTATATCCTCCTTGGTTGGTGCCTCGACAATGAGGGAGATTTCCCTATATTCTCCCATGTCCTAGTAGTGGATGTTAGGATCATAAAGGCACTAAGAGGGAGTACCTTCGAAAAACTTTGGTTTGAAAACTTTCGTTCGATGAAACTCATATCAAAAATATGTTTACCTATAATAAGAGTAAAGGCAGTGAGCAACTAAATTAGTTAGTAATAAGAATGAAAAGCATAAAGAAAAATATAAATTAGATTTATAGTGGTTCGGTCAACCTGACCTACATCCATTGATTCCTCTTCTCTCGAGGCCATCAGTTTTTACTATCGATCTTCTTTTCAATGGATAAAGATTAAGTACCTTTGTTATAAGTCTTTCTCATTTTTATAGGCACAAGAGAGAACCTTTACACCTCTTTTACAAGATCTCACTCCTCCCTTAGAAAGACTTCTAAACCCAAGGAGGAAGAGACTCAATACTTTAAAAGAGTTTACATACTTAAAATCATAAATTTTTTTATGCATTTGCAAGCAAGCATGAAAGAGGTATTTATAGGCCCCAAATGGCTTCAGAAATAGTCAAAAATTTAAATCGTCGGGTTTTTGGGGTACTAGCGGTACCACCGCCTACATTAAGTGGTACCACCACTGAGCACTAGCGGTACCACCACTTGACATAGTCTAGAAGACTAAGTCCTGATAGTACCACCACCTAACACTATACAGTACCACCATCGACCTTGGTGGTACCACAGTTGGATTTTTTGAAAAAGTATATTTCATACTTTCTAGCTCATAAGCAGTTCCATCGCTTGGTCTGGTAATGCCACTGTTGAATGTTAGATTTTGATGATGAAATCAATTGGTAAATTATTTGATCTAATCTATATGTTGAGATAAGTGTGTAGGAATAACTATGATAGCAATAAGACATAAAGCAGATGTTGGGTAGGAGTCAAAGATCGGACGATACGTCGAAGATTCGGATGATATATAAGAAGTTCATCGAAAGCTTGCCGAAAGTTCGTTGGGAGCTCGCTGAGAGTTTATCGGGAGTTTGCTGAGAGTTAATCAGGAGTTTGCCGGAAGTTTGTTGAGAAGTTTGTCGGATGTTCACCGAGAAATTTGTCGAAAGTTCATTGAGAGAACAATTGACATAGTATACAGAGATTGCTTGTTTAAATGTCTTAATTATCATAGTTAGACCATAATTTGAGTTAGGATTGGGAGGTAATCTCACTAACTCGGTTAGGGGCTAATTGGGCCCTTAACAAGGCTGAATTTGGCCGGTTGAATAGCTTATTTAGCACTTGAAGTCACTACCGATGGTGGCACCACTTGGGACTCAGTCTCCTAGGTGCTTTGGGCGGTGGTACCATTGGGAGTTAATACTGTCAGGCAGTGGTACCGTTAGAGCTCGATCTCCAAGCTCTATCAAGTATTTGTACCACCCAAATTGAGCATTGGTATCGCTCAATGTTAGTCTGCAGGTGGTAGTACCACCCAATAATGGCGGTGGTACTGCTAGTATCCCGAAATTTGGGGATGTGACATTTTTTTGCTCCAATTCTGAAGCCATTGGGGCCTATAAATACCCCACCATTTTCTACATGAAAGAGCATAAAAGTGTGAACAAAATATTGAAGTCTTGGGGGTGTGAAAGTATTATAAAAGTGCAAAGAGTCCTCCTCCCTTTCTAGTGTGTGATCATTCAAGAGTGGTGTGAGGCTTATAAGGGTTATCTCCTGAACTCGCGAAAAGAAAAAAACACTATAAAGAGGTGGTTAGTTATCACCTATTGAAGGAAGACTATTAGTGGACGCCAATGACCTCGACGGAGAAGGAATCAGAAGTGGATGTAGGTCACAACGACCGAACCACTATAAATTCTAGTGTGCGCATTTCCATTCTACTTTTCATTATTGCCATTACTTTCTAAGTTAATTGCTAGTTCATTTACTCTAAATTCAAGCACTTTCCGAGATTGATTTTCAATGAATGAAGATTTTACAAAATTGATGATTTTTTTCACTATACTAATTCAACCCCCCTCCTCTTAGTGCCGCTTTTGATCCTAACAATTAGTATTAGAGCAAAGGTCACTCTCGGTTTCGTTTGAAACCTAAGAAAGATGATATTTATCAGTAACCAAGAGGGTCATTCAATTATATGCCTACCCATGTTCAATGGGACGGATTACACCTATTGAAAGACTAGAATGAAGATTTTTATAATTTCTATGAATTTTGAGTTATGGAACATTGTGGAAAATGACTTTCAAAAATCTTCTCTTCCAATAAAAGATTGTAATGAGTTGGTGAAGAAGACTTTCACTTTAATTGCCAAGGCTATGAATACCTTATTTCATGCTTTAGATAAAAACGAGTTTAATCGAGTGTCTATTTGTGAAACAGGTTTTGATATTTGGCACACAATTGAAATCACTCACGAAAGCACTAGTAGAGTAAAAGAGTCGAAGATAAATCTATTAGTTCATACTTATGAATTATTTTAGATGAAGTCAAGCGAAATAATTGTTCATATATACACCCATTTTACGGATGTCATCAATAGTTTAAAAGCTCTTGACAAATATTTTTTAAACTTTGAACTTGTTAATAAAATCTTGAGATCCCTTCCAAAGAGGTAGGACCCTAAAGTAATGATAATTCAAGAGGCCAAGGATTTGAATAACTTTCCTCTCGAAGAACTTATGAAGTCACTAATGACCTATGAGATGACTCACAATGCTCATAAAGAGCTTGAGAATAACCTTCTAAATAACAAGAAGGATATGACATTAAGAACTCATGAAGACCACTTGAAAGAAAGTGGTCATCACAACTTGCAAGTAGATGAAAATGATAGGGTATCCGCTTATCTCTTAGGGCATCAGATACCTATCACGAATAGTATAATTTACAACCTCATAGGAATTCCTGAGAAAATAAGAGGTTGTTACTTTAGAGGGCTATAAAATGAAGAATCAATTGGGATTACGTATTCTAAGGCATTAGGAACTATCTTTGGTAACCCAAATCTTTCCATTGTTAAAAAAAGTTGAACATTTGCTACCCTTAAGCACAAAGTTGCTACATCACATAGTGATAAGTATCCTACTTCCAAAACAACGCCATCATGATGAAATTAGTCAAATGGAATTGGGAACAATGTATTGGATTATGAGAGGACACAATAACTATTTTGGATATCTGATAAAACAAAACATGATTGAACTATCAACAAAAGATATGATGCTTGATAGTTTAATCACTAGACTAATGTGTGCAAATAATATGGTTATTCCATCTAATGAAGAAACCTTAAAACTAGATCGATTCAATGTCATTAATGGAAACATATTAAGGGGATTAAGATGCATAGTAAAAAATAGAATCTGGACTAGATTACTTAGGAGGACTGAATTTTCTCCACCTGAACCAGAGCCAGAAAGTCATTCTCCTCCTACCAGTCCCCTTAAGGCAGCACCTTCAACAAAGCAAGCACCCTCCTTATCTATCGATCCAATAGTGACTCGATTGGATCAAATTTAACTACGTCAAGAGCAAATTGAACTATGTCAAGATCAAATCTTAACCAAGATGTAGCAAATTCGTCGGCAACTGAATACTTTGTTTAGACATTTTGATTTACCACCACTTGAATAGATTATGTATTTCCTTTTGCTGATAAAAGGGAGTAGAGAACTTAAAAGTACCATGATGAGTTATACTCCTTGATATACTATACTTTTACACTCTATGACGTTGGTTTAATGCTTGCATCACTCTAAGAATTATACTTGATAAATATTTTGAATGCATAAATTTCTTGATACATTCTTCAAATTTCTCAATTTTCTTTTTAAATCAAGAACATTTTTTTTTCCTTCTC
This sequence comes from Musa acuminata AAA Group, assembly GCF_036884655.1. Lineage (NCBI taxonomy): Eukaryota > Viridiplantae > Streptophyta > Magnoliopsida > Zingiberales > Musaceae > Musa > Musa acuminata. Next base: position 14,138,674 of record NC_088355.1, on the reverse strand, counting down.
ATGATATTTACAAAAGAAAAGATTTGACTTTTGGTATTTACAACTTGATATATTATTTATCATATGATGATTATTTACAAAGTTAGGGATGTTAAATTGTCTAAATCCATGAATTTGATGTATATCTTTTTCAGACTTTGTCGATTTTTTTTTAAGCTTTCATGAAATTATTTCATTTCGTAAATAAGGCTTTCATGAAATCCGGTATATCAATTTACTAGGTATCAAATTTATTTCATACAAGCTTAATGAATCTTGATACACTTAGTCCCTTCACTCAAAGAATTCATTGACAAATGCATCTCTCAATAATTTCACTCTTGTGAATTTTTAACGAGAAACAGGTTTGATTTATGAAGTTTTATTCATGGAGTTCTTTTTATCCTTCATATGATACTCTTTTCCCATGAATTCTTCCTTTTCTCATGAAAGAAGATTTTTTTATAAATTTTTGGTATGTGATAATCACTTGCAAGAACAGGGATTTGATTTTGTATGGATATTTTGATCCTTTTCATGAATCCCTTCTCTTTATTAAAAATTAAAGTATCATTTAATAAAACTCATTTATTATTTTGAATTTGAATTGGTTCAAATCCTTTCATGAAATTGGTTCTTAATGGATTCTTTCCTTACCCTTCTTCCTCTTATTCTTATTTTTATGACAAAGGAAGAAAGAAACTTACACATCTTAAGAAGAATCAAAAGCTTTTGCACATCTGAAGTAAAAATATTAGCTTATCCAAAAAGTTATCATGCAAAGTTTTTGCTTACCTTCCTTTATGGCTTGGATAAATTGGTGTCAAACTTGCTTGAATTTTTTTTTTACCACACTTGTATTGTTGAATTGTTCTCCTTTTTTTGAAGACAAAAGGGGGAGAAATATGGTAAATTGATGACAAATTGGCATTATGAATGTTTTAGATAAATGCATAAAATGTATCTTATCGTAAATACTTGAAGGTCTTGAGAATGCTTGAAACATAATTGGAATCGTCAAATATATCGCAACACATCGCAAATACTTGAAACATATCAAAATATACTTCATTTATATCGTAGATACTTAAAATGTTTTGTGAATCCTTGATTATTGTCTATCATTATGATGAGGTATCAAATTTATCATGCTATTTACAATTGATATCATGCCTCGGAACGATGAATTATCATATTTTATCGAGAATTGTCATCTTGTTAAATTTTATATTCGAAATTCGTATCATACTTGAAAATGATGACTATCTATCATCATTGGACTTGAAAATGGATGTCATGCCTTTACATTATTTTTTATTTGATAAATACGTGGTATCATATTTTGAATTGGTAATTCATGATAAGTATCATGATTTGCACGATGCTAAGTGTAAATGAATATAACTTATCGGTTTGATGCTTTAATTTAATAATGTCTTTCCTCAAGTATGGCAAATAGATATGGAGAGTTAAGGTTAACTCTATCATCAATTGATTGTCATCATCAAAAAGGGAGAGATTATTGAATCTCGAATTTTGATGATGAAATCAATTGGTAAATTGTTTGATCTAATCTCTATGTTGATATAAGTTTGTAGGACTAACTATGATAGCAGTAAGGCATAAAGCATATGTTAGGCTGGAGTCAAAGATTAGACGATACGTCGAAGATTCGAATAATGTGCCAGAAGTTTGCTAGAAGCTTGCCAAGAGTTCGTCGGGAGCTCGTCGAGAGTTCGTCGGAAGTTCGCTGAGAGTTCGTAGGGAGTTCGTCAGAAGTTCACCGATAGTTCGCTAGAAGTTCGTCGAGAAGTTCGCCAAAAATTCGCTGAGAGAACAATTGACATACCAGACATAGATTGCTTGTTTAAATATCTTAATTATCTTAATTAATCCCACTAACCCAATTATGGGCCAATTGGGCCTTTGACAGGGTTGAATTGGGCTGGTTAAACAGCTCATTCAGCACCTGAAGTCATGGTGGTGGCACCGCTAAAACCGACGGTGGCACTACCTAGGACTCAATCTCCCAAATGCTTTAGGTAGTGGTGTCACCTAGACTGGTCAATAATTAATGCTATCAGGCGATGGTACCACCTTATCAAACAGTGGTATCGTCAAAGCTCGGTCTCCGAGCTCTATCTAGCAATCGTACCGCCTAAACTTAGTGGTGGCACCGCTTAGTATTAGTTTGCAAGCGATAGTACCACCCAATAATGGCAGTTGTACCGCCCAATAATGGCGGTTGTACCACCATTACCTTGAAATATAGGGATATGATACTTTTTGGCTCCAATTCTGAATTCATTGGGGCCTATAAATACCCTACCATTTTTTGCATGAAAGGGCATGAAAATGTAAACAAAATATTGAAGTCTTGGAGTGTGAAATTATTGTAAAAGTGCAAAGAGTCCTCCTGCCCCCTTTCTAGTGTGTGATTATTCAATAGAGGTGTGAGGCTTGTAATGGTTAACTCCTAAACCTGTGAAAAGGAGAAAACATTGTCAAGAGGTAGTTAGTCCTTCACCTATTGAAGGAAGACTATTAGTGGACGTCGGTGACCTCAACGGAGGAGGAATCAGAAGTGGATGTAGGTCATAACGACCGAACCACTATAAATTCTGGTGTACTCAATTCCATTCTACTTTTAATTATTTTCATTACTTTCTAAGTTAATTGCTAATTCATTTACTCTAAAGTCAAGCACTTTCCAAAATTAATTTTTAACAAATGAATATTTTATAAAATCGATCATTTTTTCCACTACACAAATTCACGTCTGATTTTCAAATATCAGATTATACGTCAAAGATTTGGACGATGTGCCGGAAGTTTGCCGGAAGCTTGCTAAGAGTTCATCGGGAGCTCATCGAGAGTTCGTCAGGAGTTCGCTGAGAGTTCGTAGGGCGTTTGTCAGAAGTTCACCGATAGTTTGCTAGAAGATCGTCAAGAAGTTCATAGGAAATTCACTAAGAGAACAATTGACATACCAAACAGATATTGCTTGCTTAAATATCTTAATTATCTTAGTTAATCCCACTAACTCAATTAGAGACCAATTGAGCCCTTGACAGGGTTGAATTGGGCCAGTTAAAAAGCTCATTCAACACTTGAAGTCATGGCGGTGGCACCACCAAGACCGACGGTGGCACTACCTAAGACTCGATCTCCCAAGAGCTCTAGATAGTGGTGCCACCTAGACTGGTTGGCAATTAATGCTATCAGGCAATGGTACCACCCTATTAAACAGTGGTATCGCTAGAGCTCGATCTCCAAGCTCTGTCAGGTAGTCGTATCGCCCAAACTGAGCGGTGGCACCCTTTAGTGTTAGTTTACAAGCGATAGTACCGCTATTACCTTGAAATATAGGGATATGATACTTTTTGGCTCCAATTCTGAAGTCATTGGGGCCTATAAATACCCAACCCTTTTTTGCATTAAAGGGCATGAAAATGTAAACAAAATATTGAAGTCTTGGGGTGTGAAAGTGTTGTAAAAGTGCAAAGAGTCCTCCTGCCCCCTTTCTAGTGTGTGATTATTCAACCGAGGTGTGAGGCTTGTAATGGTTATCTCCTAAACCTGTGAAAAGGAGAAAACATTATAAAGAGGTAGTTAATCCTTCACCTATTGAAGGAAGACTATTAGTGGACGTCGGTGACCTCAACGGAGGAGGAATCCGAAGTGGATGTAGGTCATAACGACCGAACCACTATAAATTCTGGTGTACTCAATTCCATTCTACTTTTAATTATTGTCATTACTTTCTAAGTTAATTGCTAGTTCATTTACTCTAAAGTCAAGCACTTTCCAAAATTGATTTTTAACAAATGAATATTTTATAAAATCGATCATTTTTTCCACTACACAAATTCACGTCTGATTTTCAAAGATCAGATGATACGACGAAGATTTGGACGATGTGCCAGAAGTTTGCCGGAAGCATACTAAGAGTTCATCAAGAGCTCGTCGAGAGTTTGTCAGGAGTTCGCTGAGAGTTCGTAGGGCGTTTGTTAGAAATTCACCAATAGTTTGCTAGAAGTTCGTCTGAAATTCACTAAGAGAACAATTGACATACCAAACAGATATTGCTTGCTTAAATATCTTAATTATCTTAGTTAATCCCATTAACTCAATTAGAGGCCAATCGAGCCCTTGATAGGGTTGAATTGGGCTAGTTAAAAAGCTCATTCAACACTTGAAGTCAAGGCGGTGGTACCACCAGGACCGACGGTGGCACTACCTAGGACTCAATCTCCCAGGTGCTCTAGATAGTGGTGCCACCTAGACTGGTCGGCAATTAATGTGATCAGGCAATGGTACCACCCTATTAAGCAGTGGTATCGCTAGAGCTCGGTCTCCAAGCTTTGTCAAGCAGTCGTATCGCCCAGACTGAGCAGTGGCACCCTTTAGTGTTAGTTTGCAAGCGATAGTACCGCCATTACTTTGAAATCTAGGGATATGATATTTTTTTGCTCTAATTCTAAAGCCATTGGGGCCTATAAATACCCCACCATTTTTTGCATGAAAAGGCATGAAAGTGTGAACAAAATATTGAAGTCTTGGGGTGTGAAAGTGTTGTAAAAGTGTAAAGAGTCATCCTCCCCCCTTTCTAGTATGTGATTATTCAAGAGAGGTGTAAGGCTTATAATGATTATCTCCTAAACCCGAGAAAAGGAGAAAGCATTGTAAAGAGGTGGCTGGTCTTTCACCTATTGAAGGAAGACTATTAGTGGACATCGGTGACTTCAATGGAGGAGGAATCATAAGTGGATGTAGGTCATAACGACTGAACCACTATAAATTCTGGTGTACTCAATTTCATTCTACTTTTAATTACTGCCATTACTTTCTTAGTTAATTGCTAGTTCATTTACTCTAAAGTGAAGCACTTATTGAGATTAATTTTTAATGAACTAATATTTTATAAAATCGATCATTTTTTCCACTACACAAATTCACGTTTGATTTTCAAAGATAAGATGATACGTCAAAGATTTGGACGATGTGCCGGAAGTTTGCCGGAAGCTTGCTAAGAGTTCATCGGGAGCTTGTCGAGAGTTCGTCAGGAGTTCGCTGAGAGTTTGTAGGGCGTTTGTCAGGAGTTCACCGATAGTTTGCTAGAAATTCGTCAAGAAGTTCGTCGGAAATTCACTGAGAGAACAATTAACATACCAAACAGATATTGCTTATTTAAATATCTTAATTATCTTAGTTAATCCCACTAACTCAATTAGAGGCCAATTGGGCTCTTGACAGGGTTGAATTGGGCCGGTTAAAAAGCTCATTCAACACTTGAAGTCATGGCGGTGGCACCACTAGGACCGACGGTGGCACTACCTAGGACTCAATCTCCCAGGTGCTCTAGATAGTGGTGCCACCTAGACTGGTCGGCAATTAATGCTATCAGGCAATGGTACCACCCTATTAAGCGATGGTATCGTCAGAGCTCGGTCTCCAAGCTCTGTCAGGAAGTCGTATCACTCAGACTGAGCGGTGGCACCATTTAGTGTTAGTTTACAAGCGATAGTACCGCCATTACCTTGAAATCTAGGGATATGATATTTTTTGGCTCTAATTCTAAAGCCATTGGGGCCTATAAATACCCCACCCTTTTTTACATGAAAGAGCATGAAAGTGTGAACAAAATATTGAAGTCTTGGGGTGTGAAAGTGTTGTAAAAGTGTAAAGAGTCCTCCTAACCCCTTTCTAGTGTGTGATTATTCAAGAGAGGTGTGAGGCTTATAATGATTATCTCCTAAACCCGTGAAAAAGAGAAAGCAATGTAAAGAGGTGGTTGGTCCTTCACCTATTGAAGGAAGACTATTAGTGGACATCGGTAACTTCAACGGAGGAGGAATCATAAGTGGATGTAGGTCATAACGACCGAACCACTATAAATTTTGGTGTACTCAATTTCATTCTACTTTTAATTACTGCCATTACTTTCTAAGTTAATTGCTAGTTCATTTACTCTAAAGTCAAGCACTTATTGAGATTAATTTTTAATAAACTAATATTTTATAAAATTGATCATTTTTTCCACTACACAAATTCACGTCTGATTTTCAAAGATCAGATGATACGTCGAAGATTTGAACGATATGCCGGAAGTTTGTCGGAAGCTTGCTAAGAGTTCATCGGGAGCTCATCGAGAGTTCGTCAGGAGTTCACAGAGAGTTCGTAGGGCGTTTGTCAGAAGTTCACCGATAGTTTGCTAGAAGTTCATCAAGAAGTTCATCGGAAATTCACTAAGAGAACAATTGACATACCAAATAGATATTGCTTGTTTAAACATCCTAATTATCTGAGTTAATCCCACTAACTCAATTAGAGGCCAATTTGGCCCTTGACAGGGTTGAATTGGGCCGGTTAAAAAGCTCATTCAACACTTGAAGTCATGGCGGTGGCACCACCAGGACCGACGGTAGCACTACCTAGGACGCAATCTCCCAGGTGCTCTAGATAGTGGTGCCACCTAGACTGGTCTGCAATTAATGCTATCAGGCAATGGTACCACCCTATTAAGTAGTGGTATCGCCAGAGCTCGGTCTCCAAGCTCTGTCAAGCAGTCGTATTGCCCAGACTAAGTGGTGGCACCCTTTAGTGTTAGTTTGCAAGCGATAGTACCGCCAATACCTTGAAATCTAGGGATATGATATTTTTTGGCTCTAATTCTAAAGCCATTGGGGCCTATAAATACCCCACCCTTTTTTGCATGAAAGGGCATGAAATTGTGAACAAAATATTGAAGTCTTGGGGTGTGAAAGTGTTGTAAAAGTGTAAAGAGTCCTCCTCCCCCCTTTCTAGTGTGTGATTATTCAAGAGAGGTGTGAGGCTTATAATGATTATCTCCTAAACCTGTGAAAAGGAGAAATCACTATAAAGAGGTGGTTGGTCCTTCACTTATTGAAGGAAGACTATTAGTGGACATCGGTGACTTCAACGGAGGAGGAATCTGAAGTGGATGTAGGTCATAACGATCGAACCACTATAAATTCTACTTTTAATTACTGCCATTACTTTCTAAGTTAATTGCTAGTTCATTTACTCTAAAGTCAAGCACTTATTGAGATTAATTTTTAACGAACTAATATTTTATAAAATCGATCATTTTTTCCACGGCACTAATTCATGTCTGATTTTCAAAGATCAGACGATACGTTGAAGATTCGGACGATCTGCCGGAAGTTTGTCGGAAGCTTGCTGAGAGTTCATCGGGAGCTCGTCGAGAGTTCGTCGGGAGTTCGCTGAGAGTTTGTAGTGAGTTCGTCGGAAGTTCACCGATAGTTTACCGGAAGTTCGTCGAGAAGTTTGTCAAAAATTTACTGAGAGAACAATTGACATACCAGATAGAGATTGCATGTTTAAATATCTTAATTATCTTAGTTAATCCCACTAACTCAATTAAGGGCCAATTGGGCCCTTGATAGTGTTGAATTGGGCCGATTAAATTGCTCGTTCAGTACCTAAAGTCATGGCGGTGGCACCACTAGGACCGATGGTGACACTACCTAGGACTCAATCTCCCAAGTGCTCTAGGTAGTGATGCCACCTAGACTGGTCAGCAATTAATGCTATCAGACAATGGTACCACCCTATCAAGCAGTGGTATCGCCAGAGCTCAGTCTCCAAGCTCTGTCAGGCAGTCATACCGCCCAAACTGAGTGGTGGCACCGCTTATTGTTTGTTTGCAAGCGATAGTACCGCCATTACCTTGAAATCTAGGGATATGATATTTTTTTGCTCTAATTCTGAAGCCATTGGGGCTTATAAATACCCCACCCTTTTTTGCATGAAAGGGCATGAAATTGTGAACAAAATATTGATGTCTTGGGGTGTAAAAGTGTTGTAAAAGTGTAAAGAGTCATCCTTCCCCCTTTCTGGTGTGTGATTATTCAAGAGAGGTGTGAGGCTTATAATGATTATCTCCTAAACTCGTGAAAATGAGAAAGTGTTGTAAAGAGGTGGTTGGTTCTTCACCTATTGAAGGAAGACTATTAATGGATGTCGGTGACCTCAACAAAGGAGGAATCAGAATTAGATGTAGGTCATAACGATCGAACCACTATAAATTCTGGTGTACTCATTTCCATTCTTCTTTTAATTATTACCATTACTTTCTAAGTTAATTGCTAGTTCATTTACTCTAAAGTCAAGCACTTTCCGAGATTAATTTTCAATGAACGAATATTTTATAAAATCGATAATTTTTTTCTACTATACTAATTCACGCCCCCTACCCACCTGCCCCCCTCCTCTCTTAGTGTTGCTCTTAATCCTAACAGCCATCACTTGGCCTACCTCAAGTCATTGAATTATCTTTCCAATAGGCTAAATTCAACCCTAATCCAAGCCCAATGGGCCCTTAATTTAGTTCGCATCATTACACCCAAAACCAACTTAATTGAACTCTAAACTACTTCAATAAAGATATGATCATTATAATCATGAAGCCTACATTGTCTAACAAATTTTACAAAATAATAAACAATTTAGATAAGAACTTTTATCTTAATCTACTTGTTGGAAAACCTGGGCAGAGAATTACATATGCAGTGGATGAATAGAAAATAAAATTCCTAGATTTCTAAAAAAAAAGGTGTTCATCGTCACGTGAAAGATTGGTTTGTAAAAAGCTACAAAACTAAAAAGCTACACATATAATAATATTATATTACCTAGGGATATCGTATATCCTTGAATTCATATAGATCTACGGGAGAGGATGAAGTATGCTGAGTAAGGATGAGAGGGGTATTTATAGGCCCCAAATGGATTCAAACTTGGAGCCTAAAAGTGTCTCATTCTTGATTTTCAGGGTACTGACGGTACCACTGTTAGGATCAAGAGCACTAAGAGGGGGGGGGGGGTGAATTAGTACAGCGGAAAACTTTCGATGATTTAAAACGATGTTTGTACGATAAAAGCGATTTCGGTATGAAAGTCGATTCAGAAATTGCTTTAACTTAGATTAAGCAAAGTATAGTTAAAATAAAGCTATGGAGGCAGTTTGCAGTTAAGATAGAGAACAGAAAGTAAATGCAAACCAAGATTTAGAGTGGTTCGGTCAATCTTGACCTGCATCCACTTTTGGCTTCCTCCTCCGATGAGATCACCGACATCCACTATGTTAGGATCGGAGCGGCCCTAAGGGGGGGGGGGGGGGGGGGGGGGTGAATTAGTGCAATAGTAAACTAATGTTGGTTTCAAAACTTTCATATGATAAAAACCAATATTGATGAAAACCAATTTTGGAAGCTTGATAACTTAGAAGCGTATGGAAGCATAGTGACTAAGTAAAGAAGTTTGCAGTATGTAAATGGCAAGAGTAGGATGCAAACCAAATAATATAGTAGTTTTAAAGTGGTTCGGTCAAAATGACCTACATCCACTTGCGAAGCCTTCTTCGAAGAGGCTCCCAACTTCCACTAGCAAATCTCTTTATAGGGGAAGAACTAATACCCCTCTTACAACCTTTACAAGTGGTTCACACTCTTACAATTCTTTTCAACAAGATGGGAGGAGGTGAACACTCAAGCAATTTGAAAAATAAAAACTTGCTAAAGATTTTGCTAAGACTTTTAGCTCACTCTCTTGCTTCTCAAAGGTTGTAATCTCAGCTAAGAATTGAGGGGTATTTATAGGCCCCAAGAGGATTCAAATTTGGGCTCCAAATTTTGAATTCTCTTGGGTTTTTGAGGTTGGCGGTGCCACTACCCAGTCTGGCAGTTCCACCGCCTATCCTTACAGATTTCTAGTTGGGCTTCATGTCCGACCCAAACCAGGTCACTTTTGGGCCCAGTTAGCCCCTACTTGGGTTATAGAATTAACACCTAATCTTAACCCTAATTATTATGCTAACTATGAATTTAAAGACATTTCCTAAGCTATTACAAAGTCCGTAAGTCAAGACTTCTTCTAGCGAGCTTTCGGCGAACTTTCGACGGTCTTCCGATAAACTCTCAAAAACCATTTTGCGGACTCCCAGCAAGCTCCTAGACTTCACGATTTGATCTTGGCGAGTTTCAATGAGCTTCTTCGGCAAGCTCCGATCTTTCTCGGTGAGCTCCACGAACTTCCAACGAACCTTCCGGCGAGCTTCCGAAAAACCCTTCGACAAGCTCTCTGCTCATTCTCGGCTAGTTTCGACAGTATTCCCGACGAACCTTCGGACTTCCGTCGAACTCTCAAACTCCCAACAAATCCTTCGCGCTTGACTCTGACACTTTGTTTTGCTTTGTGTCTTTGTCGTTATCGTAGTTATTCCTGCACACACAAACTAAAACTCTACTCCGATCCAGACAATTATTACAACGCGAATTGACATTTTGTTGCCCGACACATCATTGGTTGGCGCTTCGTCTGATTCTTCAACGCATCATCCTCTCTTGTGGCTTATTGCCCAATCGACAATTGACCTCCGCAACCCTGATATCCTTGGTGCAATTCCACTCTCCTTGGCCCGATGCCCGATGTTTGAAGCCTTCTGCCATCCAATATCCTCCGGCGTAACGTTAATTTCTCCTGCGTCAACTGTCTAATCCTGATCGAGTAGACCTACATCACTCAAAATATAATTAAACATCTAAACACAATCAATTAGTTTCATCATCAAAATCTGAGATTCAACAATCTCCCCCTTTTTGATGATGACAACTAATTGATGACTAACGGAGTTAACCTTAACTCCCCGGAGTTTAACCAAACTCCCCCTATCAATATGCCATTGATAGAACACTTAGATTATCCCAAATCCAAGTAACATTTATCATATGTTATGAAAAATATTTAAACCATCATGCAAATATATATAAAATATTCAATTCAATGCATGAAGTCATCAATATACTTTTCCCCCTATGTCATCAACAAAAAGGAGAAGTAGCTCTAGCTATTTTAAAAGATATGCAAGTTTTTACAACATAAAGCTAGATTTTTATCACAACATATAAGCACAAAAGCATAGCAAGATTTTTAATTTCAATCATGGCAATTCAACGCTTGAATTTTTGTGCAAGATTGCACTTTGCTTTTCTTTGCAAGTAACAATATTTATGATGTTTGATATAGCAAATTTCTTCATTACAATTATCGAGCTAGCAATAACTTTCTCCCCTTTTGTCAATGCCAAAAAGAAGGAGAGGAACCAATGATTTAGACTTTTACATCAACTTTGCATCAATCAATATTTCAATCATCACATGATGCATACAAGATAATAATGCAAAGAAATCATTTTATGAAGGATACCAATGTGAAAATTCACCAAGGATCACATGAAACAATCGCAAATCATGATATCATTATGCGATACATCATGAGATGATAATTTATCATATCAATGAAAGATATCAATTGTTAAACATGATATGATAATAGTCTCAAAAAATTTAATTTATGATACATGTGATACATTGCGATACACTAAAAAATTTATTGCGATGCTTTTAAGGATATCAATATATTTTTGATACAAAGCATGGCAAGAACAATTTTGTTGCAAGTTTTCTAAGTTTTGCACTTTTTGCTTCTTTCAATAGGCACTATCTTTCTCTCTTTTTTAGAAGTGCAAGCTTGCAAGTTTTACTTAGAATGCTAGGAAGTTTACTTTCATTTTCAATGTACAAGCTAGCAAAACCTTCTCCCCCTTTATCAAAGTCAAAAAGAAAGGGAGAACTCAATGGCTAAAAATTTCAACCATTCAAGAAGCTAAATATGCAAAGAATTCATGAAATATATAAATAAGGATCAATTCATGAATACCAAAGATATGATTCATGGTTCATTAAAATTCTTCTTAACAAGTTCACGATCAAGATTCATATAATTCATAATAAAGCAAATTGATGTACAATCATCACATAAGGCATACAAGGCAAAGAAATCTTGTTATTTCTATATTATGAAATATATGATATCAAGGCTCATGATTTATTTGAAAAGATATAGCACAAAGAGCAACTTGAAATGTTCTTATCAAGATCACATTTTAAAATATTCTAAGTATCAAGTGTTTAGAGATAAAAAGTTCAATACATTGTATGAAAAAATTATAATATCAAGTTTTATCATCATGCAATGTAGCAATTAAAGATTTGCAAGTTTAGCATTTTTGCTTTTCATGAGATAGCAACTATTTGCTTCTCTACACGCTAGCAATTTTTACGATATGTAAGTTTTATTATATACAAGCTAGCAAATTTAAAGATTTACAAGTTTATACATTTTCTTGACTTGTGCAAGCTAGCTAATTTCTTTTTGAGATGACCCTTTACATCAATTCAAGATAGCACATTAGCAACTCTTTCTCCCCCTTTGTCATTGGCAAAAGGAAAGGAAGATTCAAGTCACGAATATCAAAATAATAATTTTATCATGAATATTTCATCATTGCGTGCATCATTATCATACGTTAAAGTATTGCATACATAATACCAAATCATCATATATATTTTTAAAACATATAAACTCATCATTATAATTCCAAATCATCATTCATATTATTTCAATCATTGTTTCAATCATCACTATAACTCATCATGCACAAAATGTAAAATCATCTAACATGATACAAGCATTTATTTTTAAAATATTTATCACTATTTTCATATATGATAATAAAGTATTCATGATACACATTATATGCATATATCATCACAATAAAAAGCAATTGCTTGCATAATTTCAAATCATAAATGTTTTAAATCATGATGGTATTAACTTGTCAAATTTCATTCTACCATTCATCATCATAACTTTTCATCAAAACAAATTAATGAATATTTCATGTATTCATATCATCACATAAGGAATATCAAGGAGAAAATAATTGGGTGATAAGATAAACATTTCATGAATACAAGGAATTACATAAAAATCATGCCATAAAATATTAGAATATGTGAATGCTAAACGACATGATTTCTTTTTGAAAAGCCTCCTCATAAATAATCAAAAGAAAATCTTAGGAGATCAAATAATAAGATATTTTTAAATAAAATTTTAAGTCAAGAATTTTCGAAAAGGATATTCTCTTTAGTAAATCACAAAAGGAAACATAGGAGAAAAAGATTTCAATTCATGTATAAGAACACTTATGATTCATATTGAAAATTTTCTCAAAATGTAAGAGAATAAAGAGTAAGAAATCTTGATTTATAAAGGATTTCATGTTATAAATTTCAAGAGATCAAGATCATGATTTCGATAAAAAATTATTCAAATTTAAATCATCAAAATCATTATCAAAATCCAAGAGATTCACAAAGATGATACAAATAGATTCATCAAAATCAATAAGATTCAGCAAAATAATTTTCAAGAATGTTTTCCTCTTTTCGATTGTTTCAAAACATATGATTTTATTTCATTTATGCCAAATAAAAACATGTATCATGTTTAAAACCAAGAGAGTAATATTTATTACAACAAAGATCAATAAGATACTTTCATTATGGTAAAATTCAATAATCCATAAATCGTAAGATTCATCATGCATAATTTCAAAATTTATTAAACATGATCAATATGCATGACACTAAAACATGGTTTCAAAATGTTTAATATTTTTATTACACAATTTCATCATTATGCATCATTATATATAACTTTACAATGTCATGCATAAAATCATCAAATCATAGTATTAAAATATTAATATTTTTATTACAACTTTATGCATCATTAAGTATACAATTATCAAGCATGACACTTCACTATTTCCTATAAGCATGCCTATTTCATTTATGTCAAATTAAAACATACATCATTTTTTAAAGCCACTTTTATGTCAAATCAAAAAAATGCATCATTAAGCATCATCATTATGTATTACTTCAAATCAAACATGATTTCATTTATTTTTAAAATTGAATAACTTCAAGACAAATAAATCATCATGTATAACAATCATCAAGTATGATACAAACTTTTCAAAACGTTTATCATGTTAAGACATATAAGCCAAAGAAACTATTAAATATAAGGCATATTCATCAATGATGGTTTCATTGGGCATAAGGCATTTTCAAACAAAATCATTTTGTTATTTGTTGTAGTCATTCATTTTTCTTTTTAGGTGAATCTATCTTTTCATGCTTAAATTTTTTTTAATTTTTCAAAGATGCTAAAAAGAAAAACATGATATAATTTTTGAAAAATAATTTTTTATTTCCTATTCCTACTATCTAAATTAAGCACTCATGAAAAACTTCAAGTAATTTCAAAATAATTCAAGAGAGTTGAGTGACTTACCTTGTAATCGAAGCCCGTCAAAGCCCAATTCGCTATTTCACCTTTGGAAGTTCTTGATTCATCCTTGGGTGCCTTCGGCCTTCAAGTTCATTATTTATTTTAGATTTTTGTTTAATGAACTTATTAAGATTTAGTATTCGAAGTTCAAGTTTATCATTGTCCTCATCACTTGAGTCATCGCTCAAGTGGTATTCATTTGTCCGGAGTTCCAAATCCTTCGTATTCTTTGGAAGGTGATTCAAGTGTTCATCATGTTCATCAAGTACATTACGCACCATTTCATATATCATTAATGAACCGATTAGTTCTTCAAGTGGAAAAATATTTAAATATTTTGTTTCTTGTATTGCAGTTATTTTAGGATCCCACCTTTTTGGAAGGGATCTTAAGATCTTGCTTACGAGATCAAAATTCAAAAATATTTATCAAAAACTCTTATATTATTGACGACATCCGTGAAACGGGTGTACATGTTACCTATAGTCTCACTTGGTTGCATTCGAAAAAACTCAAAATCATGCAATAAAATATTAACTTTTGAGTCTTTGACTCTACTAGTTCCCTCATATGTGATTTCAAATGTTCGTCAAATATCAAAAGTCATTTTGCACATAAAAATCCGATTGAACTCATTTTTGTCCAAAGCACAAAATAAGGCATTCATAGCCTTTGCATTTAAAGAAAAATACTTCTTCTCCAAATCCGACCATTCGTTCATCGGTTTAGAGGGAAGTTGAAAACCATTTTCAATAATATTCCATAAATCTAAATTCATAGAAATCAAGAAAACTCTCATTCGAGTTTTTCAATAAGTGTAGTCCAATCCGTTAAACAACGGTGGACGAACAACCGATAAACCCTCTTAAAAGCCATGAAGAGTCATTTCTCTCGAGTGTAAATCTGAAATGAGAAATACTAGGCTCTGATACCAATTGTTAGGATCGGAGAAGCACTAAGAGGGAGGGGTGAATTAGTGCAACGGTAAACTAACGTTGGTTTCAAAACTTTCGTACGATAAAAACCAATATTGATGAAAACCGATTTTGGAAGCTTGATAACTTAGAAGCGTATGGAAGCGTAGTGACTAAGTAAAGAAGTTTGCAGTATGTAAATGGTAAGAGTAGGATGCAAACTAGATAACACAGTAGTTTTAAAGTGGTTCGGTCAAAATGACTTATAGCCACTTACGAAGCCTTCTTCGAAGAGGCTCCTAACTTCCACTAGCAAATCTCTTTGTAGGGGAAGAACTAATACCCCTCTTACTACCTTTATAAGTGGTTCACACTCTTACAATTCTTTTCAACAAGATGGGAGGAGGTGAACACTCAATCAATTTGAAAAACAAAAACTTGCTAAAGACTTTGTTAAGACTTTTAACTCACTCTCTTACTTCTCAAAGGTTTTAATCTCAGCTAAGAATTGAGGGGTATTTATAGGCCCCAAGAGGATTCAAATTTGGGCCCCAAGTGGCACCGCCCAGAACTCGCCTGACACTTCGGGTTCTAGGCGGTGTCACCGCCCAGTTCGACGGTTCCACCGCCTGTCCTTACAGATTTCTGGTTGGGCTTCACGTCCGACCCAAACTAGGTCACTTTTGGGCCCAGTTGACCCCTACTTGAGTTGTAGGATTAACACCTAATCCTAACCCTAATTAATGTACTAACTACGAATCTAAAAACATTTCCTAAGCTATTACAAAATTCGCAAGTCAAGACTTCTTCCAGCGAGCTTCCGGTGAACTTTCGGCGGTCTTCCGATAAACTCTCGGAAACCATTCTACGGACTCCCGGCAAGCTCCTAGACTTCACGATTTGATCTTGGTGAGTTCCAACGAGCTTCTTTGGCAAGCTTCGATCTTTCTCGGTGAGCTCCACGAACTTCCAACGAACCTTCTGGCGAGCTTCCAAAAAACCCTTCGACAAGCTCCCTACTCATTCTCGGCTAGTTCCGGCAGCATTCCCGACGAACCTTCGGACTTCCATCGAACTCTCGAACTCCCAACGAATCCTTCGCGCCTGACTCCGACACTTTGTTTCGCTTTGTCTTTGTCATTATCGTAGTTATTCCTACACATACAAACTAAAACTCTACTCCGATCTAGACAATTATTACAATGCGAATTGACATTCTGTTGCCCGGCACGTCATTTGTTGGTGCTTTGTCCGATTCTTCAATGCATCGTCCTCTCTTGCGGCTTGTTGCCCAATCGGCAGTTGACCTCCACAACCCCGATATCCTTGGTGCAATTCCGCTCTCCTTGGCCCGATGCCCGATGTCCGAAGCCTTCTGCCGTCCAATATCCTCCAGCGTAACGTCAATTCCTCCTGCGTCAACTGTCTAATCCTGATCGAGTAGACCTACATCACTCAAAATATAGTTAAACATCTAAACACAATCAATTATTTTCATCATCAAAATTCGAGATTCAACACACTATAGGCCTTTCTTTAATAGGCGAAGGCCAACTACTTTTTTACAGTTTCACTCCTTTTGACGGGCTTAGGAGACAACCCTTACAAAATTTTCTCTCCTCTCTTAAAAGATCAAAACTTGGAAGAAAAGAGGGAGGAGAACTTCTAGCCTTTACAATACTTTTGAGCTCTAAAATCATAGAGTGAGATCAAGCTTTCGATGCCCTTTCATGCAAGAAAGGGTGGGGTATATATAGGCCCCAAACTAGTTTGAATTTGGAGTTAAAAAATATCACCTTCCGGATTTTCGGGGTCCTGGAGGTACTACCGCTAGACTGGGTGGTATGACCGCCTGATAGAGCTAGGAGACCGAGCTCTGGCGATGCCACAGCTTAACTAGGGCGGTTCCACCGCCCAGTCTCGCTCGGAGATTGAGCCCAAGCAGTACCACCGCCTAACAGGGGCGGTACCACTGCCCAGTCTCACTCAGAGACTGAGCCCATACGGTGCAACCACCTAGTCTCATTTTCTTGGGAGACCATCTCCTGGGCGGTGCCACCGTCGACCCTGGCGGTGTCACTGCTTGGCATGAATTCTGGTCTGAATGAGTTGATATATTGGGCCTAATTTGGGTCTCTCAAGGGCCCAATTGCCCCTAAATTAAGTTAATGGGATCACCTTCCATTCCTAACTTAATCTACATGCTAACTATGATATTTCTTAAGATATTTACTGCAACTTGCTCTAGTGCATCAATCGCTTCTTCTGGCAAGCTTCCGATAAACATTCGACGAACCTTCGGTGATGCTTCGGTGGACTTCTGGTAAACTCCTAAACTTGCGACAATCCACTTAGCAAGTTTCAACAAGCTTCTTTGGCAAGCTCCTAGACTTGTCGGATTTGTTCCCACAGAACCTTTGATGATCGTCCGGACTTCCGTCGAACTCTCGAACTTCCAACGTGATCATAGTCTTGACTTCGGAGTAACTCCTACTGTATATCTTACTTCTATCATCGTTAATCCTGCACATGTAAAACAAAACTTCTATCAAGATAATTAATCCTAAGCAATTAACCAAGTTGTCCGGCATGTCATTGGTCCCTCGAAGCTTCGTTTGATTCTTCGACGTATCGTCCTCTTCTATAGCCTATTGCCCAATCGGCCAGTTGACACTGCAACTCCGATATCCTTGGCATAATACCCGCTCTTCTTGGCCCAATGCCCGAGTCCACGGCCTGAAGCCTTCTGTCGATACGTCGACCGATCCACCGGCCCGACATCCAATATTCTGACATGTTCCTTTGGCCTAACATGATTTTTCCTACTTTAATTATCTCATCTTGATCAAAGCATCCTATGTCACTCAAAATGCAGATTAAAGCATAAACATAATTATCAATTGATTTCATCATCAAAATACGAGATTCAACAATCTCCCCCTTTTTGATGATGACAACCAATTGATGACGGAGTTAAACTTAATTCCTAGAGTTTAAACAAACTCCCCCCATCAATATGCCACATTGATAGAACCTTGAATTCAAACTGAATTCAAGTGATTGAAATATTCATCATGAATACTTGCAACACGTCATCATGAACTTATGCATAAACTTATGCATAACATCATACTTCTCCTCCTTTGTCATCAACAGAAAGAAGTCCAACTATTCTTGTGTTTGGAATATAAGTTTAACTCATTGCATGAAAAACATAATATCAAGTTTTATCATCATGCAGTTTTGAAGCTAGAAAATTTAGCTAGTGTTACATCATGCTTAGAACATTCAAGCTATAAAGTTTTAGATATGCAAGTTTTACAACATACAAGATAGCACTTGTGCTTTTTTTGATATAGCAACTTCTACATCATGCAAGCTAGCAAATTAGAGATGTTCAAGAATGCAACTCTTGCTTCTTGAAATTTGTAAGTTTATACATTTTACTAGGTGTGCAAATTTGGCATATTTTGCTTCTTGAGATAGGCATATAGCAATTTTGGTGATGTTCAATATAGCAAGTTCTTTTTCTCTTTTGAGAAGTGCGGTTTTTGCTTTCTTTGCAATGCACACGTTAACAATTTTTGCTTTCTTCTTGTATTGAGCAAGCTAGCATATTTTATTTTGAGATATGCACATTAGCAACTCTTTCTCCCCCTTTGTCATTAGCAAAAATAAGGAAAGACCCTTTACATCAATATCTAAATCATGACAAAGGTAAATAGCATCGATGAAAATTCAAGTCATGAATGTTAAAATAATTAATTTATCATGAATATTTCATCATTGCATGCATTAGTATCATAAGTTAAAGTATTGCATGCATAATGCCAAATCATCATATATATAAAATATAAAATTATCATTACATGCATGATTCTAAATCATCATTCTATCAGAAAATGATAATTATTGATTTTCACATTATTTCAAAAAAAAATCAAAGTATTGCATGAATTTTTATCTAAGAAAAAAATTATAGTATTGCATACATCATTCCAAAATATTTCAAGCCATGCAAGCCATAAATACAAAGAAATCATGTCATGGAGGATAAAATCATTTGAATACCAAAAGACATAATTCATATAGTAAATATCTTTTTTAAATAAAATATCAAGAAAAATCATAGGAGTATAAAGAAGATATCTTATTTTAAAATAAAATCAAGTAATAACTCCAAGAACTCACAAGGAAAAAATCATGATTCATTTAGAAAATATCAAGTAAAATCATAGAAGATCGATTAATGAGAAATTTTGATTCATAATAAAATCTCATGTATCGAATGTCGAGAAATCAAAATGATAATTTATATAAAAAAATATCACAAGTTATATTCAAGAGAAAAATCATCATTCATTTTCAACTCATTCAATTTGTCAAATCAATATTTCTTAGATATGCATGATACCAAAACATGGTTTCAAATGTTTGATATATAACATGCATAAATTCAAAAATTGAAAGGAGAAGAGAATAATTCAAATGTACAAAGATTTCAACCATCTCATAAACAAATGTAAGACTAAGTCATGAATCCAAAATTCCATGAATCAAAATAATCAAAATGATCATCAAAGGTAATCTCATGTTATTCCAAGAAATCAATATCATGATTTTGATAAAACTCATTTCAAATTCAAACCATCAAAATCACTTTTATGGTTCACAAAATTCATAACATAAGTAGATTCATGATTTCATTGATAATATATTTTCTCTTTTTTTAAGTATTTCATTTTAAGTGATTGATTTCATGTTAGCATACTTTTTCATTTATGTTAAATAAAAACATGCATCAACGTTTAGGATCGAAAAATGAATTTTGTCATAAAATCATCTAGATCAATAGATTCTCAAAAATGAATTATTAAGATCAAGAAAATCCGAAAATAAAATTTAACACTTTCATGCATTCGGACATGGTTTTGTCATATGTTTTTCAAATACACCCATGAAAATAACAAATGCTTATCATCATGTATAACTTAAAATCTCATGCATAAAATTATTAATCATGGTATCAAAATGTTTAATATTACATCATTATGCATTTCTTCAAACAGATTTTATTTAATCAAAATCAAGAAATAATAATGGAAATCAACATGATACACATTATTACTTCTTAACCACATATAGAATGATTTCATATTTTAAATCAAAATCATTTTGTTTATTTATCATAAAATATGTATTTTTCATAATTATTTTCAAAATTACGAGCATGATCATATTCTTGCATTTTTAATTTTTTAAATATGTAATTTTTAAGAAAAATAATTATTCTAAAAAAAATGTATCATGGAAAAAATCAAGTAATTTCAAAATAAATTAAGGGGGTTTCGATTACTTCATCATTGAATACCGTTAAGGTGTAGTTTGCCACCTCGCCTTTCTTGATTTTCTTCTCCTCTTCAGAGGAGCTTGATTTATCCCAATTTTTGTTCTTCTTCTTACATTCAAAGCAAGTAGTTTCATTCTTTTTACTTTTTAATTTTTGTTTCATTTGTAGTTTAAGTACACTATCACTTGAGCTTATGCTCGAGTGGTCTTCAAATGTTCTATGTCCCAAATCCTTCCTATTCTTTGGAAGGTTGTTTTGTTCATCATATTCATCATGTGTATTGTGTACCATTTCATATGTTATCAATGAACCGATAAGTTCTTCAAGTGGAAAAATATTTAAATCTTTTGTTTCTTGTATTACCATTACTTTTGATTCCCAAGCTTTAGAAAGTGATCGTAAAACTTTGCTAACAAATTCAAAATTTGAGAAACATTTGCCAAGAGCTTTTAAACCATTGACGATATCCATGAAACGAGTATATATGTCAACAATGGTTTTGCTCGGCTTCATTCGAAAAAGCTTGAAATCATGCATCAAAAAATTTACTTTAGAATCTTTTACACTACTTGTGCCTTCATGTGTGATTTCAAGAGTGCGCCAAATATGGATTGGGTGCATATCAATCTTTGATGAGAATTATAGAGTTGAGATAACCCCAACCCTTTTGTTTGATGAGAGACTCAAATTGAGTCTACTTTACGTCAGGTCGGTTGACCCAACTAGGGTAGATCGGGTTAAGCTACACATAATCAAGATTTAGGCCTCAACTCAAACCCAATTGTGCCTAAGATCAAGTTAAACAGTCAACTCATATGAGTCCAAGCCCCCTGCAAAACAACGAACCCAATTGTGCCTAAGCCGAAATTCAAGCATGGTCTAGGAGTAATCCGAGATGGTATAGATCATCATTTCAACTAGATTAATCCTAATTAGGTCAATCTAGTTCTTCAAGTTTTATCCAAACTAACTACGTCTTACTCTTAAACTTGCAATCTTTTTATTACTCTTAAACTTGAAGTTTGTTCAACTAGATTGATTAATGAGTAGCCTAAATGTTTATAAGTTTAGCCTGTCAACATAAGATGGTTGAGACCCTTTTTTTTTTTCCATTCTAGTATTTTATCTACATCAAGGCAAAACATGATAATGGAGAAACGCCAATCATCTCTTCATTCCAATCTTTCCAACATTCTCCCACCTTATCTTTTTAATATTTTTCTTTACTCTGTTCTTCATTTTGTTTGTTTGTTTCCTATATTTCACTACATTTATTGTACATCTATTGTTCTATATCATAAATCATCTTCACTTACCTTGAAATATATATAGAACACTTGTCAACTTTACAAGAGACACTTATCATCTATTATAGAGTAGAAATTAGCATAAATATCATTCATTAACCTTTTTTTATTTTTAATTAAGGTCAGTAGACAATTTATGCTTTCTTTACAAAGACATTAGCCTTCTTAGTACCATAGAGGTTTTTTTTTTCCCCAAAATTTAGTCTTATATATTAAGTTTATAATTAGTCGTATTAGTAGCTGGTATTGATATGTATGATAAGGCTTATACTACTAAAGACATTAACTTTATCTAATGCATTTCCTTTTGTTGTACATGCATTACTTGTTATACCTTAACTTTCTTTTTGCAATGGTTAATAATGCTCAAAGAAACAAATTGCATGGTCACTTAGCTTGATGAGAATATCTCCATTTCATCAAGTAAATTAATTACTAATTGTATTGGCTCCATTTATGATTATAAATAGATTATGTTTCCTTTTTTTAATTCCGAATGTCTATTCTATACCCTCTTTCTTCTTAAATAATATAGTACGCTAATGTTGTCATGGTATGGGTGATAGTTTCAAAAAGGCAACGTCAACATAAACAAGACAACTAAGGAAAATTTTGTAAGAGCAAAGAAATATGCACAACTTATACAATCACGTATGCAACCAGTTCAACCATGAATCTTTGATACCTACCATATACAGAAATCATGTAAGATGTATTTCATCACGATTGCTTTCAATAGCAGTTTAATTTGTAATATAGTTTATTCTTATACATATATACCAAAGAGAAAGAAAAATTATATTACCTTCAAAATATTAAGATCAATTGGCCACTCCTTAATTCTATCGAGCCTAGCAAAATTTGCTAATCAAACTGCAGATTGTTTTCCTTCCCGAATTATATGGATGGTTATATAATCCTAAAAGTAGCAATAGTTTTATTGTATAGTGTATGCTTGCATGTGTACATGACAGAAATAGCTATGGCACACCTTATGCTACTAAAATCTCTCGATTCGTTCAAATCAAGACGTGATTCTTTCTACTCAATCTTACGGTACTCTTGAATGAGCAGAAGATAAAAGAAAAAAAAGAGATGAGAAGAAGAGAAATAAAATTGACATTCTCCTAAGTGGACTGATTGGATAATTTTCTAGAGGTCCAAAACTTTTCCTTATTTTCTTAGATATTAGTTATGATCATGTTACTTTTCTCTACAAGCTAGACTAATGTGTCTGTCACCAAGTTATATGTATATATGTATGTATATATTTATGTATTACGGTGCTACGGTAGAAATTCAAGCCAGCGACAGACCAAAGTTTTTATGGCATAGGCGCTTCACTTGATGTTTTCCAGCACTCAGGTGTTTCGATGAACCAAGCAAGCTCATGCGGCATCCTCCTTTCCAATGGTAAAAGATGCCCCAAAAATTACTTCAATGCAGTGGAAGCTGGATGGCATGTAATTAATGATTGTCTTTTTGTAATGTTGTAGATGCATGAAATGGAATGTTTTTCACTGCCACATACATATATTATGGATCTCCAGGTGGATTATCAATGGGAGAGGGACGAAAAGCATCATTTATTCACATATTGGACTGTTAATGTTGTGAAAATTTTTTTGATTTGAAGTGATCGATAATTTTTATTGGTAATTTATTTTGTAAATATCAATTGAACTATATCAAATTATATAAAAATTATTTGTTTGAATATTTAGGTTATTTTAAGATAAAAATATATAACATTAATTTCTAACTTGCACTGTAAAATTGAGTTTAAGTCAATACAATAAATATTTGGATTTGAATTTATTTAATCAATAATTATAATTAAAGAAGATCAATAGGCAAATTTTTTTTATTTTACAACATTTTCAGAAAGATATTTGTACTTTACAACATTTGCTTGTAGACCCTTCAAAAAAAATTTATTTTTGGATCAATCTAGTAATAATAATATCAAATTTCCACTTTCATTTTAATTTATAAATTTTAATAAAATAATTTTTTTTATTTTATTAAGAGATGTTTTTTTTTCCAATTCATTCCCTTTGTAGCATTTGTTATAGTAGTCATTATACTTTATTCCTAAAGGAGTACAAACTAGAAATATAAAATATAGGAGTTACTTTTAGTATCTTCTTACTCGGTCTTAAATTATCACCCATTTATTGATGATGCTTAGAGCTCTTGTAAAGTTCATAAGTGTCTAAAATGTCTAGAAAAATTTACTGATAAGGAGTTGATTGTTAAATTATCTTACTATCACTTCCTCTCAAGTGGGGCCTTCAATGATCCTAATTTTATTGAGCGGAGAACGAGGTAGCTAAAATACCGATCTATCCCAATCTAAAATTTATGTCTTCTATTAATTTTAGTTTAAATTTTATATTAAATATGAGGACTATGGAAGCAAAAAAAAAACAAAATTTATCTACTTGGGTTAATAAAATATCTAAATTTAAATTTTAAATTGTTAGGATCGGAGCGGCACTAAGAGCGGGGTGGTGAATTAGTGCAGCGGTGAAGTACGATAAACTTTTCACGATTTAAACACTTTTCGGAAACTTCGTACGATAAAAACAAAGTTTTCGTTTAAAACTGTTTCGATTGCGTTTTAACTTGAAGAGATAAGTAAGACGGAGACAAAGAAGTATAGCATTAAAGTGCAAATGGTTTGCAATAATATAAATGACAATAAGTAAATGCAAACCAGAAATCACGTCGATTTTACGGTGGTTCGGTCAAATGACCTACATCCACTTGCGAGGCCCCTCTTCGATGAGGCTCCCACCTTCCACTAGAAAATCTCTTGAAAGGGAAGGGTAAATACCCCTCTTACAACTTTTACAAGCGGTTCACTCTCTTACAGATTTTCAGCAAGAAAGAAGGAGGTGAACACTAGCAAATTGAAAACAAGACTAGCAAAGACTCTTCGAAGACTTTTCTCTCAATCAATTGCTTCTCTAAAAGTACTGATCTCAGTTGAGATTTGAGGGGTATTTATAGGCCTCAAGAGGATTCAAATTTGGGCTCTAAAATTTGAATTCTCTTTGGGTTCCCGATGCTGGCGGTGCCACCGCCTGTCAGTTTCTGACACTGATAGTGGCTGGCGGTGCCACCGCCCAGCCAAGCGGTGCCACCACCTAGGCCAATTCAGCTCACTGGTTGGGCACCAAACTTGGCCCAAACCAGTCCGAACTCGGGCCCAATTGGCCCCTACTTGGGTTATAGGATTAACACATAATCCTAACCCTAATTAATATGCTAACTACGAATTTAAAGACATCTTCTAAGCTATTACAAAGTTCGTAAGTCAAGACTTCTTCCGGCGAGCTTCCGACGAACTTCCGACGGTCTTCCGATAAACTCTCGGAAACCATTCTGCGGACTCCCGGCAAGCTCCTAAACTTCACGATTTGATCTTGGCGAGTTCCAACGAGCTCCTTCGGCAAGCTCCGATCTTTCTCGGCGAGCTCCGTAAACTTCCAACGAACCTTCTGGCGAGCTTCCGAAAAACCCTTCGGCAAGCTCCCTACTCATTCTCAACTAGTTCCGGCAGCATTCCCCACGAACCTTCGGACTTCCGTCGAACTCTCAAACTCGCAACAAATCCTTTTTGCTTGACTCCAACACTTTGTTTTGTTTTATGTCTTCATCATTATCGTAGTTAATCCTACACACATAAGCCAAAACTCTACTCCGATCTAGACAATTATTACAATGCGAATTGACATTCTGTTGCCCGGCATGTTATTGGTTAGCGCTTTGTCCGATTCTTCAGCGCATCGTCCTCTCTTGCGGCTTGTTGCCCAATCGACGGTTGACCTCTGCAACCCCGATATCCTTGGCGCAATTCCGCTCTCCTTAGCCCGATGCCCGACGTCCGAAGCCTTCTGCCGTCTAATATCCTGACGTGATCTCCTCTGACTCAACGTCAATTCCTCTTGCGTTAACTGTCTAATCCTGATTGAGTAGACATGCATCATTCAAAATGCAGTTTAAATTATAAACATATATCAAGTGGTTTCATCATCAAAATACGAGATTCAACAATCTCCCCCTTTTTTATGATGACAACCACTTGATGACGGAGTTAACCTTAACTCTTGGAGTTTAAACAAACTCTCCCTATCAATATGCCATATTGATAGAACCTTGAATTCAAATAGAATTCAAGTCATTGCAATATTCATCATGAATACTTGCAACACATCATCATGAACATATGCATAAAACTTATGCATCACATGTCATGTCATCAACATACTTCTCTCCCTTTGTCATCAACAAAAAGGAGAAATACCACAATCAAGTGTTTGTTATATGGGTTCAACTCATTGCATGAAAAACATAATGTTAAATTTTTATCATCATGCAATCTAGTAATTTTACAACATTTTAGAACTTGTAAGCTAGCAATTTAGAGATGTTCAAGAAAGCAACTCTTGCTTTTTGAAATATGCAAGTTTTATAAGCTAGCAAATTCAAATATATGCAAGTTGGCATATTTGCTTTTCTTGAGATAAGCATGATAGCACATTTTTGTATTTTCTTGATGTTTCAAGCTAACAATTCTCGGTGATGTTCAAGATAGCAATGTCTTCTCTTTTGAGAAGTGCAATTTTTTCCTTTTTCTTGAATTGTGCTAGCAATCTATCTCCCCCTTTGTCATTGTCAAAAAGAAAGGAAAAATCCTTTACATCAATTTCTAAATCATGACAAAGGTAAGTAATCATTCTTATTTGTGCATCATTATAGTTTCAATGCATAAATTCATTAACACTACATTTCAATTTTTTTTTTTTTTATGCATGATACCGAAAAATCAATCTTCATTATGAGCATATCAAACATGATATTCAAGCATTCATGATATATCATTTTGGCAACATGATCGCAGCTATTTAAATGATGGTATCAAAATGTCAAAATTCATTACATCCTATCATGCATGATCATTAACTTCTCATTTGTATTTCATGCATTATTTCGTTTCATCTCATAAGGAATATCAAGAAGAGTTATTGGGTGATGAGATAAATATTTTATGAATACACGGAATTATATAAAAATTATATCATAAGTGTTTAATGTATTCATATTATCACATGAAGCATACAAGACAACGATGCCAAGAAATCATGTCATGAAGAATATCAATATGAAAATTCAGCAAAGATCATATGATACAATCGCAAAGCATGATATAATTATACGATATATCATGAGATGACAATTTATCATATCAATGAAAGATATCAATAAGGATCAATTTGTGAATACCAAAGATATGATTCATGGTTCATTAAAATTCTTCTTAACAAGTTCACGATCAAGATTCATATAATTCATAATAAAGCAAATTGATGTACAATCATCACACAAGACATACAAGGGAAAGAAATCTTGTTATTTCTATATTATGAAATATGTGATAACAAGGCTCATGATTCATTTGAAAAGATATAGCACAAAGAGCAAATTGAAACATTCTTATCAAGATCACATTTTACAAGAAATTTCAAGTATCAAATATCAAGTAATCATCATGTTTCTTCAAAATTCTTAAGTCAAGAAGTCAAGAGAAAGTTCATGATTCGGTTAAAACAAAATTTCATTCAAGTTAATTGATAAAAAATCATAATCAAATTATCATTTTTGAGATTCATAATATGAATAACGTTATTACTATTTCATCAAAATCAATTTCGAGATTCACACAATATCATGAAATCATTAATCTCGATAAGACGGAAAAAGCATTTTCTTTTTAAGTGATTCTTTTAACACATCATAAAAAAAAACTCATTCATAATTCAAGCGATTTACAAGATATCATAAATGAATTTATCACTTGTATTTCATCAAAATCGAGAACTCTAGAGATGGAAAATGATTGAAGCATTTAACATGATTGAAGCATGATTCATATTTAAAATGTATCTTATGTCGTAAATACGAATCAAGCATTTGTCAAATCTGAAATCATCCTTAAAATTACATTCAATAAATTCATATATGATAAGCATAGATTTATTGAAAAATCAATAAGATAGAGGATTACAATTCATTTTTATAAATTTCTATTCATGTGATTTGCTTCTTATGAGCATGCCTTTGCTTTTTTTTTTAAAAAAAATGTCAACATTCAAGATAGAAAGGTAAATTTCGTAAAATAAATTATCAAGCATTATTTCATGATAATATCCTTTTAATATCTTGATATTCATTATCAAGTATGATTTCAAAAAATATGTTCTAGAGAAATCATTAAGACCAAATGCATGATACACTCATTTATTTTCAAAATATTCATCATGTTTAT
Organism: Musa acuminata AAA Group; assembly: GCF_036884655.1. Classification (NCBI taxonomy): domain Eukaryota; kingdom Viridiplantae; phylum Streptophyta; class Magnoliopsida; order Zingiberales; family Musaceae; genus Musa; species Musa acuminata. The sequence continues at coordinate 14,110,540 of NC_088355.1, read as the reverse complement.
TTTTATGAGATTCACAAGAATGATAAAATAAATTCATTAATCTCAATAGGATATAAAATTTATTTCCATTTTATACAATTGATTTCATGTGAGGGTGTTCAAGTCTTTTTGTGAAAACATGTATCATCATTTAAAATCAAAATATAAGTTTCGTCATAAAGCCATCAAGACCAAACACATCAAAAATAAAACATCATGATGTCACATCTATCATCATAAGACTATCAAGAAATTCATACATAGATATACATGCACTTGTAATCTTAATATGTCATAAAAATAATTCAACCAAAAACATGTTAATCCAAAATGAGAGTTTCAAATCACATTTACTTCAAAAACTCATGCATGACATAAAATCATCAAGATACACATGCATAGATTAATCCTAAGCATTATCACATATCATATAATTATCATCCCTAATGTTGCATATATCATTCAACATTTCAAAACATAACATACAAGAACCTTAGCAATATACTTTTCATTATCAACTTTTTTAATTTTTCAAAGATGCTAAAAAGAAAAACATGATATAATTTTTGAAAAATAATTTTTTATTTTCTATTCCTACTATCTAAATTAAGCACTCATGAAAAACTTCAAGTAATTTCAAAATAATTTAAGAGAGTTGAGTTACTTACCTTGTAGTCGAAGCCCGTCAAAGCTCAATTCGTCGTTTCACCTTTGGAAGTTCTTGATTCATCCTTGGGTGCCTTCCATTTCTTTGGCCTCTTCCTCCGTTCAAGTTCATTGTTCATTTTAGATTTTTGTTTAATGAACTTATTAAGAGTTAGTGTTCGAAGTTTAAGTTCATCATTGTCCTCGTCACTTGAGTCATCGCTCAAGTGGTATTCATTTGTTTGGAGTTCCAAATCCTTCCTGTTCTTTGGAAGGTGGTTCAAGTGTTCATTGTGTTCATTATGTGCATTGCGCACCATTTCATATGTCATCAATGAGCCGATAAGTTCTTCAAGTGGAAAAATATTTAAATCTTTTGTTTCTTGTATTGCCGTAACTTTAGGATCCCACCTTTATGGAAGGGATCTTAAGATCTTGCTTACGAGATCAAAACTCGAAAAATATTTACCAAGAACTCTTAGATTATTGACGACATCCGTGAAACGGGTGTACATGTCGCCTATAGTCTCGCTTGGTTGCATTTGAAAAAGCTCAAAATCGTGCAACAAAATGTTAACTTTCGAGTCTTTGACTCTACTAGTTCCCTCATGTGTGATTTCAAGTGTTCGCCAAATATCAAAAGCCGTTTCGCACTTAGAAATCCGATTGAACTCATTTTTGTCCAAAGCACAAAATAAAGCATTCATAGCCTTTGCGTTTAAAGAAAAATACTACTTCCCTAAATCCGACCATTCGTTCATCGGTTTAGAGGAAAGTTGAAAACCATTTTCAACGATATTCCATAAATCCAAATTCATAGAAATCAAGAAAACCCTCATTCGAGTTTTCCAATAAGTGTAGTCCAATCCGTTAAACAACGGTGGACGAACAAACGATAAGCCCTCTTGAAAGCCATGAAGAGTCATTTCTCTCAAGTATAAATCCGAAATGAGAAATACTGGGCTCTGATACCAATTGTTAGGATCGGAGCGGCACTAAGAGGTGGGGGGTGAATTAGTGCAGCGGTGAAGTGCGATAAACTTTTCAGGATTTAAACACTTTTCGGAAACTTCGTACGATAAAAGCAATGTTTTCGTTTAAAACCGTTTCGATTGCGTTTTAACTTGAAGAGATAAGTAAGACGAAGACAAAGCAGTATAGCATTAAAGTGCAAAGGGTTTGCAGTAATATAAATGACAATAAGTAAATTCAAACCAGAAATCACGCTGATTTTATAGTGGTTTGGTCAAATGACCTACATCCACTTGCGAGGCCCCTCTTCGATGAGGCTCCCACCTTCCACTAGCAAATCTCTTGAAAGGGAAGGGTAAATACCCCTCTTACAACTTTTACAAGTGGTTCACTCTCTTATAGATTTTCAGCAAGAAAGAAGGAGGTGAACACTAGAAAATTTAAAACAAGACTAGCAAAGACTCTTCTAAGACTTTTCTCTCAATCAATTGCTTCTCTAAAAGTACTGATCTCAGCTGAGATTTGAGGGGTATTTATAGGCCTCAAGAGGATTCAAATTTGGGCTCCAAAATTTGAATTCTCTTTGGGTTCCCGATGCTGGCGGTGCCACCGCCTGTCAGTTTCTGACACTGACAGTGGCTGGCGGTGCCACCACCCAGTCTAGGCGGTGCCACTGCCTAAGCTAATTCAGCTCACTGGTTGGGCTCCAAACTTGACCCAAACTAGTCTGAACTCGGGCCCAATTGGCCCCTACTTGGGTTATAGGATTTACACCTAATCCTAACCCTAATTAATGTGCTAAATATGAATTTAAAGATATTTTCTAAGCTATTACAAAGTTCGTAAGTCAAGACTTCTTTCGGCGAGCTTCCGACGAACTTCCGACGGTCTTCCGATAAACTCTCGGAAACCATTCTGCGGACTCCCGGCAAGCTCCTAGACTTCACAATTTGATCTTGGCGAGTTCCAACGAGCTCCTTCGGCAAGCTCCGATCTTTCTCGATGAGCTCCGTGAACTTCCAACGAACCTTCTGGCGAGCTTCCGAAAAACCCTTTGGCAAGCTCCATACTCATTCTCGGCTAGTTCCGGCAGCATTCCCGATGAACCTTCGGACTTCCGTCGAACTCTCGAACTCGCAATAAATCCTTTGCGTTTGACTCCGACACTTTGTTTCGCTTTATATCTTCATCATTATCGTAGTTAATCCTGCACACACAAGCCAAAACTCTACTCCGATCTAAACAATTATTACAACGCGATTTGACATTATGTTGCCCGGCACGTTATTGGTTAGCACTTTGTCTGGTTCTTCAGTGCATCATCCTCTCTTGTGGCTTGTTACCCAATCGACGATTGACCTCCACAACCCCGATATCCTTGGCGCAATTCCGCTCTCCTTGGCCCGATGCCCGACGTCTGAAGCCTACTGCCGTCCGATATCCTGACATGATCTCCTCCAACGCAACGTCAATTCCTCCTCCGTTAACTGTCTAATCCTGATCGAGTAGACCTGCATCACTCAAAATGTAGTTTAAATTATAAACAGATATCAAATTGTTTCATCATCAAAATACGAGATTCAACATAAATTTCTTTGCTTCAAGTGATAAATATAAGTAGAATACATAATTCTAAATTATTACAATAGAAATCTCATCACTTATAAGTTCAATCTTTTAATCTGAGATCATCTTTGTCTTTTCAAAATTTTATTCATATATTTTTTTCACAAAATAGTGACGTATACAAAAATTAGCATAAAATTTAATGTTTTAGCTTGTTATGAATTTTAATTAATGTTCTAACATGCATGCAAACTATTTGTTGTGAAAAGACATTTGTCTGATTTTTTTTATTTTCATAAAATTTAGCCTTATATGTTATGCTTATAATTAGTCGTATTGATGGCTTGTATGATATTAACTTTATCGAATATATTTCCTTCAAAGTTGTACATGCATTGTTCAACATACCTTAACTTTCTTGTCATAATTAGCTATTAGTATTTGTTATTTGTTATGAAAATAAACAGATTAGGATGGTTTCTATTTCTTTCTTTCCAATTATATAACTTTAATATTTTTATTTATTGATTGAGTAATAATATAGTGAAATAATGTTGTGTACTTAGCAGATGAAAGCCATATAGTTTCCAAAACAAATTGACAACACAAATGAGACATCAACAAAGCTGATATTTCCAAAACGATACCCTACAAGAATTGTTCTTATCAAACAAATGATGAACAAGGATCTAATAAGAGTAAAAAAGTTTGCACACCAAATACAATCAATCATGTATGCAACTAAGAGCTTCTCATGTAGGATGTACTTCATCATTATTGATTATTTTTTATACTAGTTGAACTTGTAATTTGGTTTGTTCTCTCTCATACAACATCATCATCCTCCATGAGAAAGATAATACATGAGTTAAATTAGTATTATGATCCAATCATTTGATCTTTTTATGAGGAAAGCAAGTTTGACAATTTTGATCCGTTGTGTGTCAAACCATATCAAATTGGTTGGTTTTAAGCTGTCAATATCCCTATTAGTAATTTGATTTGTAAATATCGATTAAACTACATCAAACTATAGTAAAATTATTTGTTTGAATATTTTGTTAGGATCAGAGCGGCACTAAGAGGGGGGGGGGGTGAATTAGTGCAGTGGTGAAGTGCGATAAACTTTTCACGATTTAAACACTTTTCGGAAACTTCGTTCGATAAAAGCAACGTTTTCGTTTAAAACCGTTTCGATTGCGTTTTCACTTGAAGAGATAAGTAAGACGGAGACAAAGCAGTATAGCATTAAAGTGCAAATGGTTTGCAGTAATATAAATGACAATAAGTAAATGTAAACCAAAGATTACGCCGATTTTACAATAGTTCGGTCAAATGACCTACATCCACTTGCGAGGCCCCTCTTAGTTGAGGCTCTCACCTTCCACTAGCAAATCTCTTAAAATGGAAGGGTAAATACCCCTCTTACAACTCTTTACAAGCGGTTCACTCTCCTACAGATTTTCGAGAAGGAATGAGGTGAACACTAGCAAATTGAAAACAAGACTTTCTAAGACTTTTCTAAAACCTTTCTCTCAACCAATTGCTGCTCAAAAGTTGTTATCTTAGCTGAGAATTGAGGGGTATTTATAGGCCTCAAGAGGATTCAAATTTGGGCTCCAAATTTGAATTCTCGTTGGGTTCCCGATGCTAGCGGTGCCACCGCTTGTCAGTTTCTGACCCTGAAAGTGCTGGGCAGTGCCACCGCCCAGCCCAGGCGGTGCTACCGCCCAGCTCCCGGGCCCTGGGCGGTGCCACCGCCTATAATGTTTTCAGCCCACTAGTTGGGCTTCAATCTTGGCCCTAACTAGTCCGAACTCGGGCCCAATTGGCCCCTACTTGGGTTATAGGATTAATACCTAATCCTAACCCTAATTAGCATGCTAACTACGAATTTAAAGACATTTTCTAAGCTATTACAAAGTCCGTAAGTCAAGACTTCTTCCGGCGAGCTTTTGGCAAACTTCCGACGGTCTTCCGATAAACTCTCGAAAACCATTCTGCGGACTCCTGGCAAGCTCCTAGACTTCACGATTTGATCTTGGCGAGTTCCAACGAGCTTCTTCGGTAAGCTCCGATCTTTCTCGGTGAGCTCCGCGAACTTCCAACGAACCTTTCGGCGAGCTTCCAAAAAACCCTTCGGCAAGGTCCCTACTCATTCTCGGCTAGTTCCGACAGCATTCCCGACGAACCTTCGGACTTCCGTCGAACTCTCGAACTCCCAATGAATCCTTCGCGCTTGGCTCTACACTTTGTTTCGCTTTATGTCTTTCTCATTATCATAGTTATTCCTGCACACACAAACTAAAACTCTACTCCGATCTAGACAATTATTACAACGCGAATCGACATTCCGTTGCCTAGCACGTCATTGGTTGGCGCTTCGTCCGATTCTTTAGCGCATCATCCTCTCTTGCGGCTTGTTGCCCAATCAGCGGTTGACCTCCGCAACCCCGATATCCTTGGTGCAATTCCGCTCTCCTTGGCCCGATGCCCGACGTTCGAAGCCTTCTGCCGTCCAATATCTTGACGTGATCTCCTCCAACGCAACGTCAATTCCTCCTGTGTTAACTGTCTAATCCTGATCGAGTAGACCTGCATTACTCAAAATGCAGTTAAACATCTAAACACAATCAATTAGTTTTATCATCAAAATTTGAGATTCAACATATTTAAGTTATTTTAATATGAAAATATATAATATTAATTTTCATCTTATATTGTTGGTTAAGTTGAGTTTAAGCTAATTCCACAAACATCTATATTTGAATTTGTCTTCAACGGTGATATATAAAGAAGACCAATAGGATAAATATTTTATGTTTCATAAAATTTTGGATTTTCTTTTTAACTTTTAGTAGCATTTGTTTTTGTAATCCTTATACTTATATTTCCCTTCCCCAGCAAGAGTACAATGAGGACCTTGAAGAGTCATGATGAAGTAGACTTATAAGATGAATTGTGCAAATGATGGAGATGTTTTCAGTATCTTTTTACTTCACCTTGAAGTATCATCTGTTGATTGATGATCTTAAAGTACTTGTGAAGTTGATAAGAGTCTAATATATCGAGAAAAAATTATAAATAGTAAAATAATTATTTCAAAAATCTTGTGTTAGGAAAGAGTTGGTACTAAGAGGGGGGGGGGGGCGGTGAATTAATGCAGCAGATAAAATTATATCAGATCAAAATCTCATTGCAATTAATTTCATAAAGATACTTAAATTTAAAGCATATGAAAGAGTATAGCAAGTAAAGAAGTTTGCAATTAAAGTAAATTGCTCAAAAGAAATGTAAACCAAGTTTATAATGGTTCGATTATTATTGTGACCCACATCCACTCTCGATTCCTCTTCCGTCAATACAATCAGTATCTACTAATGGTCTTGCTTCAATGGGCGAAGACCAATGACCCTTTTCTCCTTTTCACAAGTTTAGGACATAACCTTTACAAGCAACACAACTCCCTAAACAGAATTCTAAAGTTAGAACTAGATAAGAGTTTTTCCTCAAGTGATTACTATAGCGTTTTCTAACTTTTAAACTTTTTGTGCTTGTATATATATATATACTTATTTATTTATTTATATTTATACATATATATATATATATATATATATATATATATATATAAAATTAATTTATTTATTTTTTTATTTTTTTATTTATTTATTTATTTATTTATTTATTTATATTTATATATACATATATATGTATATATACATATATGTATATATATATATATTTATTTATTTATACATATATATATATATATATATATACAAGTTTTCTAATTTTTACTAAACAACATCAGCTCTAGTTTTATCAAAAATATGTTTATACAAATTTATATTCATCCATCTTTTAATATAGGCATTAGCTTTTCTATGTTGAACTTCTCATCCTTTATTGTCCATACTAGAATTCTTATCTTTAATCTTGTTAAGTTTATATAAATCTTTGCAATAGAGCAAATCTTCCATTATACGCTTCTAAGTGGAATAATTTGATGAGTTCAATTTAATCATACTATCTGATTACTCTCTTTCAATCACATAAGAAAAACTAGTACCAAATAACTTGGCTCTAATAATTGTTGGGAAAAACCTATTAAAACGAAATAATTCTTTTCCCTCTTTGTGCATCAAAATAGGTTCCTCATCAAAATACGAATTTGATATTAAAATGCTAATATCAACTAGAAACAAGATAAACAGTAAAGCAATAAATCATTCACATAGTGATATTTCTAATTTTTGCCAAACAACATCAGTTTCATCAGAAATATGCTTATACAAATTTATATTCATCCATCTTTTAATATAGGCATTAGCTTTTCTATATTGAACTTCTCATCCTTTATTGTCCATACTAGAATGTTTATCTTTAACCTTGTTAGGCTTATATAAATCTTTACAATAAAGCAAATCTTCCATTATACGCTTCCAAGTGGAATAATTTGATGAGTTCAATTTAATCATACCATATAATTACTCTCTTTCAATCATATAAGAAAAACTAGTACCAAATAACTTGCTCTAATAACAGTTGTTGGGAAAAACTTATTAAAGCGGAATAATTCTTTTCCCTCTTTGTGCATCAAAATGAGTTCCTCATCAAAATACGAACTTGATATCAAAATGCTAATATCAACCCGAAATAAGATAAATAGTAAAGCAATAAATCATTCACACAGTGATGTTTTCTAATTTTTGCCAAACAACATCAGCTCTAGTTTCATCAGAAATATGCTTATACAAATTTATATTCATCCATCTTTTAATATAGGCATTAGCTTTTCTATATTGAACTTCTCATCTTTTATTGTCCATACTAGAATGTTTATCTTTAACCTTGTTATGCTTATATAAATCTTTGCAATCAAGCAAATCTTTCATTATACGTTTCTAAGTGGAATAATTTGATGAGTTCAATTTAATCATACCATCTGATTACTCTCTTTCAATCACATAAGAAAAACTAGTATCAAATAACTTGGCTCTAATAACAATTGTTGGGAAACACTTATTAAAGCGGAATAATTCTTTTCCCTCTTTGTGCATCAAAATGTATTCCTCATCAAAATACGAACTTGATATCAAAATGCTAATATCAACTTGAAACAAGATAAACAGTAAAGCAATAAATCATTCACACAATGATGTTTTCTAATTTTTGCCAAACAACATCAGCTCTAGTTTCATCAGAAATATGCTTATACAAATTTATATTCATCCATCTTTTAATATAGGTATTAGTTTTTCTATGTTGAACTTCTCATCCTTTATTGTCCATACTAGAATGTTTATTTTTAACCTTGTTAGGCTTATATAAATCTTTATAATAGAGCAAATCTTCCATTATACGCTTCCAAGTGGAATAATTTGATAAGTTCAATTTAATCATACCATCTGATCACTCTCTTTCAATCAAATAAGAAAAACTAGTACCAAATAACTTGGCTCTAATAATAGTTGTTGGGAAAACCTTATTAAAGCAGAATAATTCTTTTCCCTCTTTGTGCATCAAAATAGGTTCCTTATCAAAATACGAACTTGATATCAAAATGCTAATATCAATCCGAAACAAGATAAACAGTAAAGCAATAAATCATTCACATAGTGATGTTTTCTAATTTTTGCCAAACAACATCAGCTCTAGTTTCATCAGAAATATGCTTATACAAATTTATATTCATCTATCTTTTAATATAGGCATTAGCTTTTCTATGTTGAACTTCTCATCCTTTATTGTCCATACTAGAATGTTTATCTTTAACCTTATTAGGCTTATATAAATTTTTGCAATAGAGCAAATCTTCCATTATACACTTCCAAGTGGAATAATTTGATGAGTTCAATTTAATCATACCATCTGATTACTCTCTTTCAATCAAATAAGAAAAACTAGTACCAAATAACTTGGCTCTAATAACAGTTGTTAGGAAAAACCTATAAAACGGAATAATTCTTTTCCCTTTTTGTGCATCCAAATGGGTTTCTCATAAAAATACAAACTTGATATCAAAATGCTAATATCAACCAGAAACAAGATAAACAGTAAAGCAATAAATCATTTGAGACCAAATTTTTAACATGAAAAACCAAATACGAAAAAAATTATAGGACCATAGTCCACCTTAAACTTTACTTTCAATAGCAATGATAATAGGTATATAATAAGTCTTTTTTAAAATAATAAGAGGATCAATAAGATCATTTATCTTCACTCAAAAATAACATATCTTCGATCTCATCATAATAAAATTTTATATCTCAAAAAATAGATATAATAGGAAAATATCTCAGAGTAAACTACATGTCAAATAGAATTCTCCTTTTGAGCCAAAATGGATAAAGTTGAACCGTTGATCTCTAACTGCACAAACGCACGTCACTGCACAAATCCCTTTCCTTTTTACCGCCCTAAACCGTACGCCTTTTTTTTCTTTTAATTATTGATTTAGGCTCTTTTAATTATTGATTTGGGCTATAAAGCTCAATTGTTCGGTCCAAGCCCACGGCTGAACCCAACACAAAATAACTACATATCTTAGTGAAGATTACTATGGCCTTTCACCATACTTTTAGAATAATATTGATGCAGTTGTCACAAAATTGTCCACCATCATCTTCTTTTTTGAACTAGATGATGAAGCCTAGTTTCTTATATTGCATGAGCACTGGGTTAATTCTATGAGATAATCAAAATGCTTTAAGTATATTAAACTTAGTAGTGCATTAGTAATAAGAACAACAAGCAAGACTCTATGATTAGGCTTCTTGATATCCATGTTAGCATGGTATCATCAGCAAGAGCTATAAGCCATCCACCAGATCATATTCGACAACTATGTCGAGTTGCATAGCACAAATGCCTTTTAGTTAGTACTCAAAGAAGCTGTGCCTTTGAGGCATGACCTCATCCAAGGGGATCCCCGCACCCACACTGGAGCAGCGCTTTCTGTGTCTACCATTATTGCTGTTGTCCACCCGAGCCTTGAACACAGCACAGACAGGTCTGTGATCAGAGAATCTCGACTCTCCTCTTATGTACTGAAGCTGTTCTATGCCATTGCCATACCATAATATCCTATCACACCTATGTCACAAAGATTAATTATATTAGATTTCCTGTAGCTGCTAATAACTGGTTTTGTTCTCGCATCGAAAGATGGTTATTACCATGCCGGTGTTCTGCGCTTCCTTTTAGATTTGGTCATCTCCCCGGCATATGCATCGGAGTTGTGCCAGTACTTGTATGTAGGAGCGAAGTAGATCTTCCCTTCTTTCCACCCATCGAACACCCTTCCCGCTTCGCGCTCTGTCATCAACTGTAATCAGCAGTTCAACAACAAAAAGGATGTAAAATTAAGCATCAGTCTTCTGATGCATATCTATTCATATGAAGCATTCCATAGGAGAAGCTAAAGATTTGTAGCTCAAACTGAAACTGTACATATCAAGTAATGCTGCACGTACTTGAGTGCATTTGATTACTTGATACTGATGAGTAGATAATTCCGTACCTGGTCTTTGTCTAGAAGAGCATCCCAATCATTAACCTCCAGTAATGTTCGTGCGTCATGATAGCTCAGTGAAATCCGGTAGTTCAAATCACCGAGCCATATCACGCGACTACAGCAGATTGAAATGCACTAGATTAGCATGTCAAAAAACAACGTTTACATTTCTAGAGTTTGCATGAAAGAGAGAGAGAGAGAGAGGGAGAGAGAGAGAGAGAATAGATACTCATGGTCAAGGATCTTTTCAGGGATTTGACTATCTGGTGTCTTGCAAATCGTCGGGAATTGTGTGCTCTTAAGGATCTCAGCAACATCCGCGTTCCTCTTCAGCTCGTCACCTTCCTTCTCGCCCGAAGTCAGGTGGCTGCAGACGAAGCAAAAGCTCGTCCGGTGCAACGACATGCTCATCGCAATGCAACCCTAGCAAGATCACACTTCCTGTCAGCAACCACCAGAGCTTTTATCTGTGTCATTGAAGCTGAAAGTTATGTAACTCCATCAACCTTGTTACCCAGGCAGCCCATGATTCCTCTCCCGACAGAGGCCATCCTTAGATGACCGATGTGTTGCACGAGCTCGCTTCGGACCCATACGGCGAGGAAGATGCCCACCATTTGCTTGCTCGCGATGAGGCAGTATTTCCCGTTGTTTCGGACTTCATAGCTCGCGTGACGTGACATGGAGTAGCACTCCTCCGACGAGCCTGAGCAGCCGCTGTCGACGAACTCCCTGGGCTTCCTTGTCCTTCGTCCGACGCCGCAGGCCTCAACTTCACAGTTGCATGTCTTGACAAGGGGATTGTCGACACCGTAGTTCTTGCTGAGGACTTTGAAAGAAGACTTTTGGGACAAGTGGCCGCTCGTCGACCTGGATTCCTTATAGTATATTGAGACATTTGAGTCGTCGACCTCGTCGCGGGGCTCGTTGAGGGCTTGACTGATGAGAGCAAGCCATTTGGCAGCAGGCTCGTTGTCCTCCATCACCAACACATTCCCTGCATTTAACGGAACTATTTCCTGAAACCTGTGAAGGAGATAGACGAGGAAGGAATCCAAATCATTAGCGACCGTGTCATAAGGGTTCTTGATTACATAAGTCTAGAATGTTTTTAACAATCCATAATGACAATTGAATTGATCGATGCCATGGCTCATGATCATTTGTCAGCAACTTTCAACCTCTCTAGCTATAGGTTTTGGTGCCGTACATCCTTTGGATCAGCTGTCACAATGCAGGAAAAAAGAAGAAAGGCAATGCATGGCCGTAGAGCTTCTTACCCTAATACATAGATATCAGAGTATCCTCCTACTTGTAGGAAATCTTGAAGGTCGAGGCCAATGTTTGGAGACTTTCCTGCAACATTCCATGTTCCAACAAATATCCTGCAATGCATGTAGACTTGGAACTTAACATATAAACACAACGTTTAGCCAATATTAATCCAACATGAATATATAGATTGCATGTAATCTTACCGATACTCCTGGCCTCGATCAAAACCTTTTATTCTGGGTCTCTCCAGAACAGACAGGTTCAGACGTCCAACTCGTGAACTCCTGTTTCTGCCTGAAGAGAAAGAAGTTTTAGACGACATATCAAATGCTAGATTTAAATCATCTTGCCATTTAACACGGGTATCACGTTCGTTTGTGCAATGGATCCACGAACCACCTGAAAAGCTTTTCTTTATTACCGGATATGCCTCCGCAAGACCTCTCTTGGACATGTACCTGCTCTCCAGATCTTTTTCGAAAGAAGAAGAAAATCTCAAACGCTTTAGATGAGCAAAATTGTGGAATAAGACATAAATATGAGATAAAAGATCTAGTACCAAAAAGGATCTCTTTTTCTGCGATTATATCTCCATCCGGGCCTCTCTTGTTCTTTCCCTTTCTCCTGAAAATTCTTGGCAATATGGACTGCAACACCGTATATATTAGTGAGACGAGAAAGCTAGCCAATCAAGAACATGTTCAGCTTCTGGCAAGAACTCAAAGCAGCAGCAGCAGCAGCAGCAGACACATACCTTTTTGCTTTTGTCGTCCTTTACAGATTCATCAGCTGTTCTGGATTTCGTCATGTCGTCAGAGAGCCCGTTGAATGGCTTCCAATTCAGGAGTGCCTTTGGTTTGTATGCTGAGCCGTCGGATGTCCTACTTCCACCAGGGAGATTTTTATGGCAGAAACGAGCTGAACTGTGTTGGCTAAAGGAAGAAAGCTCTGGATGGCAGGTAAATGATAGGAACAAAGAGGGAGACAGTGGTTGAAGAGAGGTTCTATTTCTGTGTCTGCAGTTATTGGCTTTAGCTTGTTTTTAGCTATTGTTTGTAGAAAAGAAACGCTTGTGTCACCTTCTTTAGAAACCTAACCTACAGAAAGAGAAGACTCAGTCTTCATCCCCCAATCCTATCCATGTATTGCACCTGCATGGCTAGCATATAAGTAGAACATAAAGCAAAACTAATTAATATATGAATTATCTGATCACATCCTGACCAATAATACTTATGCCAAGAGAAAAACCATTAGATACAAATATGCTGAAATAAATTATATCTACACATTTGTTACCACTTTGGATAATTATATTACTAACTTTATTGAGTTTAAATCATTGATCCAAAATACGTCCGTCGATGATCAAAGGGAAAAGATAGAAAATAAAATATCTTTTTGCCCTACCATATTTCCATGCCATTAGAAATTATGAAGATTATATCATATCTCAGTCTTAAGTACCGATTGCAATCCCTTTTACTTTCAACTACATGTTCGAATAGGCATCTGCGACAAATCTATGCCGTATCCTTGTAGATAGGATCGTGTTAGATTAATGGGCTAAGAACAGATGAAATCGAGACACAAGTATTGGTCTATCAGTGAGTTATTTCATGTTTGACGTACGCAATCATCAAGATACGTAGTGAATGACCCAAACTTAAATGCCATGGTTTTTCAAACCTAATTGATGCTTTGACTGGAGAGAGAATGAATCAAATATACTAGATGAATGTTTTCCTGGGTTGCAAGCATCTGATATATGAAATGGACATGATTGGTCCCTTTTGATTTGGTGATTGTACCATTGTCTATCTAGGAGAGATCGTGTTGTTTTGACTAAGAACGTGGCATGCACCCCCTCTTGTTGGAACAAATTCCATTCAACTTTTATGTTCCGCAAATCTGATCAGAAAATCTCGGTACCTTTTTAGTGTGGTCGTAGCATTGATTCAAAAAATTTACTCAAGCTTCAAGGATTGATGTAAAAAGTCCAGATCATCAATGTATCATGCAGCAGAAGTTGCTGAGAATGACTACCAACACTAATCAAGATGAAAATATCACCCAGTTAGCAAGTGAAAAAAGAAATAGTGGTGCTGCAACAAGTAAAGATGATCATATGATGGGTGTGTTGGTATCAGCAAATTGAGATTCCAAGGAATTTGTTGCCATAGCAATCCTGCATCTGATGATACTGATTGATCACAACCACCAAATAAGCAATATTGAGTAGAAAGTGATGTCTACTGCTACAGCTATAGAGGTCATGTATCTGATGATGACCTTTGACAGTGGAAAGTCTCAAGTAGCTGATGTGCCACAGGACCTGCATAATAATGGCAGACTAAGTACATGGTAGGCAAAGAATGAGGGGAGAATAGAGAAAGAGTGAGTAAAAGGACACTCCAAAGTTACTGATGCATGAAACTTCATTATCGTTCATTATATCAGGACTAGAAAACCTGCTCTATGGTGATTTATTTTCAGAAATTGAAGACCATACTGTGCTCCAATTAGGACTCCTGAATCAAAAGATTTACTGATCGAAGCTGTTCTTCTGTTTTGTAAACAAAAAGGGATTACATGAAATTCTATGCATCATTAACTTGCTAATCCTAAATCCTAATCGCTTAAGAACTTTAAGCCAAAATGGAATTTACATAGGACTCCACAACATTATAATAAGAGTGTATGTGATAACAAAATCCACCTAAATATACCGAAAAAAAGAAAAAACAATTGAAGCTGGCATGATTATGTTCTAACTCAGGCTAAGCTTCAAATTAGACTCACAATCTATACTGTCCTACACTAGTAAATGTTTTCTCACTGAAATATGGATCTTTCATGTCGCTTTCTGTCACTTGTGCTATTTGTATTCTGAACTATCTTGATTTTACTACGTTATTTTCTTTCCATGTACTTTAGGATGATGCCTTTCTGGAGAAATGCTATTAGGGAAAAGATCCGAGAAGGATCAATGAAATGAGTGCAGTTTTTACTCCTGCAAGCAAAGAGGTTATCCTCGTGACTCGTTCTGTAGTCTCTCAGATCACAAATGCGCAATTGTGTCAGCATCAAGGCATGCTTTCTTGAGAAAATAATTATTGACAATTGTGATTGTGGTCCAATATTTGGATTTTATCGGTTCGTCGGTAGTCATCAGAAGATTTCGGTGTGTCATTCCAAGCATAAGCTTGTTCTCCATGGCTCCTATGTGCAGTGCAGTGTTCCATTACGTTGTGGTCATATCACGCTATATGATGCAAAACAGGCACAAAGGTGAAAGATCTTTATGCTTTTGGAAAGCTTTTGATCTCACTCATGATATCAGCAACCAAAGTCTAGCTCAAGTGGGTGAGCAGCATGTCATATGCCTTACTTTTCCTTTTGGTAGGGCCAAAACCTGAATCATTCCTGCTTGTTATGCTTCCCTGCACGGGAAAGATACGCACATAAAACAAAAGCTAGTGGAAGATGAACTCTCTGAGCTGTGATTCGTCCCATGCGTCCTTGAAGAAGGAAGCGTCAGCATTAGCACCTCCGTGGGAAATACATATTCTTGGGCATGGTTGTCTTTTGGGTTCATTGTTATGAACAGTTTAGTTAGTTCATGTTGAACAACAAAGTGGAGGCTGATGCCAAGCCAACGCTTTGCGAAGGCCAGAGGGTCCGTACAATGATCAGGATTGCTTGGACAATGAAGCTGAGAGAGTCGTCAAGATTCATACTATCATTAAACAAACCATGAGAGGAGCACTATTCCAAGTGAAAGATAATTTGAATAAATTTATAAGGGTTAGATAAGTCTACTATCATTAGCTTAGCTTAAGTATTTTAGATCGTTCATTCGGACTCGATAATTTAATATATGAAGTATTATTTGGATCATAATAAACGACATCCGACCCAATATAGATATTATAAGAGGCTCGAATAGAAAACTAGGAGACACCACAATGCTGAACCACTATAGATCTATAGACAGATCCATAAATAATACTAATACCTAAAATCTTAATTATGTTACACAAATTTGTGACCATTACAATCTCCTCTAGTTTCTGATGCAAGTAAGATGATGGCAGAGGCATGGAGATGGAAGGCAATTCATCTGTTTATAGCTGACACATAAACGAGCTTCGTCAGCTTTACAAGCTAAGACCACATCTTAGTTTCATCTCAGTGCCCCAAACAAGTGGACAATTCAAGGCCTACTTCATTTGTTATGATGGTGCTTGGACTCCAGCATATACTTTATATGATTTGCTCATTCTTTGTACTTTGGAGATACTACAAGTGTATTCTTGTATTGATTATTGGTAACTTGATATAATCTTTCTATCTCTTTCATCTTAGCTTGGAACCAATATTGATGTTGTTGGATATTATATGCATGCTGAAAATATAAATAATTTAACTTGTCTTGAAAAAAATATCAACTCATGCCTTAATAGTTTCCACCTAGTCAATGAATGTGTGTGGATAGGAATGAATGAGATGTGACATGAAATTAATGAAATTGGGTACGTGGTGATCCACAATTAATCTTTTTCAATAAGCATCGCAAATTGGATTGATTTGGTTATAATGCAAGGAGATTTGATCATACGAGTCATATACATTTTGTTTAAAATGAATTAATTTTATGATATTTGATGTGATTTAACCTGAAATTTATATGGATCAGTGATGAAATTACTAAATTGGTCACATATAGGTTTGAATTCTTAACAAAATCGATATTTTTATGCATGTGATGAGACACTCTTAACACAATTTATACTTTGAACATCAATTATTATTATACTACATATGATTATTTATTCATGCAAATAAATAGACTACATGTAATTGTTTAACAATACCACCTAAAACTTTTGCAATGTGTTGGATTTGGATTGACAACTTTTTCTACACGATATGCACAAATCAATTCAACTGAGTTATTGGACTCCACATCAACGTCTTAGGCACAAATGAATCTATCTTAAACGGTTAGGCTTCTCTGATATATTTGATGTAATTGCATATGATGAACATAGACTTGAGCATGAGCTTATGAAAAGAATAAATGAGGCACAAGCGAACAAAATTAGAGAAAATGAGGTATAACTTAGGACCACTTCTTGACACCATTAATGGCCGCATTCTTAAATAAACACATCTACCACATCGATTCTTCAATAGTCTCATGTATCATTGCACACCAACCAATGGAATGCTTGTCACGTAACCTATAAATTTCGAGATGTCAATGGTACGACCAAATCTACACAAGAATCTATCTTATAATAATTAGGAATAAGAAACGTACCTCAATAATTTGATGTCAACTTTATATCATTGCGAACTCACACCGACTCCACAGTATTAGTACATCTCTTTAATTTCTTGGGTTTGTATGTGATCTCTTTTTTCTTTATTATTATTAAGTCGTAGATGACGAGTTTTTATAAGCCTTTTATTGTGATAACTTTTGTTAAATAAAACGAAGGAAATAAAAATATTTTAACTATCAAAACGACACTATATTAGATCCACTTATTAAATGTTAAAGAGTTTGAAGAACTTACTTTTAGGAACAAATCTTATATTCACCACTTAAATATTTGTAATAAAAATAAAAATATTTTTATCTCTTTTATATATATATATATATATATATATATATATATATATATATATATATATATATATATATATATATATATATATGAGTAGATGGTTGACATTAGGAGTTGAGAAGCTATCGTTTATCATCATCGACACTCATTCGATTTTGTCCTCTCGATGTGTTTATAAAGTTCTGATTCCCTAAATGAACTTTCATTTAAGATAATATGAAGATGTAAAAAGGAGAGTTAATGGATAAATGCTATAATTAAATGAGATGATATAATTTGAATTAGTGGTGCAATGAGAAGCAAAGAGGACCTAAATAAATTACTGAAACTAAATGTAAAATTTTAAATATTATTAATTTAATTAAGATTTTTTTTATCTTAGTCAAAGTGATTACAAATAACTGAGACATTATGATTTGTTGAGATTTTTTATGTACTTAAAATATTGGCATGTAAGTTGTGTACGATTTATTAAAAATTGAGAACTTAAAATTTTATCCTATGATAAAATTTTTTATTTTGATGATAAAATATTGGAATGTAAGTTGTTAGAATTTTTTATTTTGATGAACCTCCTCTTTATATATATATATATATATATATATATATATATATATATATATATAGAGGAAAAGTATAGGTTAAAACCTAAAAAAGGACAGATCAAGATTGGACGGTCCAGATCTATTCTCTTCTTATTTATCTCCCCTACCACCCTCCCTCCGTTTCCGCACGCTCGGTGATCTCCGGTCTTGTAACCGCCTCCTCACCTCGCTTGCACTGCTCCGAAGGAAAAGAAGAGTGGACGGTGATGTTGCTGGAGAAGCGGCCGAGGCCGCCGATGAGGCGGACCACGAGCTCGACGGAGTTCGCATCCAGCGTCCTCTTCGACGTGGAGGCACCGCAGCCGTTCGATCAGGTGGCGATCGGCGTTCGTCACCTTGAGTCGCGGTGGGGCGCGGACTGGCGAACGACGTGGTACACGGGGTCCATGCTGTCGCCCCGAGGCGGCGTGCACAGGAGGAGCTCCGGGGACTTCGCGGCGCCTTTCTTGAGGGCCTGCGGCCTCTGCAACCGCGGCCTCGGACCCGGCCGCGATGCTTACATGTATAGGTACTTTCACTCCGTCACGAACCTTTTGCGCTATAAACCCCGTCTTTTTGGGTTTTGTCGACAATTTCCTGTTTAAAGATCGAATCTTTTCTCACCATAAAAGATCTCGATTCTCTGCTTGTAGGTTTCACTTCAATTCTTTCTATTGTTTTCGAGACGAGGATTTGGAGTTTCCTTGTAGTTCGTTAACATATTGTGTCTAGAAGATCTAATATTGTTGATAATTTGGGGAAAACCGCAGTTAGATCTTTAGCTTCGATCCCAGATTGTGCTTGTCACGATGATAGTTCTGAGAGGAAATTACTGATTAGATCCGAAGAGATCTGTGTGCGGTGCTCCAACATCGTAACTAATGTTGTTGCATACGTGTGGATAGAATAATATTACCATCGTCTTGATTTGTTTGTATGGAAAGATTTAGTTGAATCCAATTAGTTGTCTTTTACTTTATAGTAGTTACTGAGTTTCCATGTTTAGATTCCATATGGTGTTGTTATCAACTCCATGTTGGCTTAAGCAGAAGCCTTATTGCCCTGTTTTATGTTAATTACTCTTATGGAATCCATAAAATTATAATCTCTGAAGCTTCCATTCAAAAGCAGTCTTATATGTGTCTATGCAGCAGTGTTATGAATTAAACATCTTGTGCGCATGCATATTATCTATTCGATAGTGTTATGAGTTTCATGTCTTTGTAGTTCAACAAAATGACCGATTGGTCTTTCATATCTCCTCCATGAGTGAAGGTTTTAATTCTTTTTTGTAATTCAAATTTCATGGTATTATCAGTAAATGTTTTAACTCTTGCTCTTACAAGCTTTGCATGCACATGTTCGTCTTTCATGTTGCAGAGGTGACATCGCATTCTGTAGCCTCGAATGCCGTCAGCAGCAGATGAACCTCGATGAGCAGAGAGAGAAATGCTCCCTCACTTCCACGAAGGAGATGCCCTCTGCTGCTAGTGGCTCCAAGCCATCCGACGGTGGTGGAACAGTCGCTGCCGCTTAATGTTTCATCGTCTTTGCCTACGAAGATAACTACAGATGTTATGATGCAACCAAATAGTTGTTGTGGGGTTTCATAGTTCTTGCAGCATCAACAAAATTAGTACAAGTAAACATATGTAGCCGATCTATATTGGTGCTTATGACGAGTAACATCAGAAGGACACTACACTGTCTTTTAGATTCCTTTGTTCTTCTGTAAAATGGTACTCTCTTTTTGTAATGGAATGTGATTTTGTTTGATCGGTCAGAATCATACGAGTCAAGTGATTCTCCTCCTTCTGGTGGTTCAATCTGACGTTTTCAGTTTGATAAGAGTCAAGTGTTTGAATGAAGATGGAGGAAACACATTTCTTTTGCTGACTTCAACAAGGATTTGTGGTGATTCTATTACATTTCATTCTGATATTGACATGGAGACTTAGTAGAATGTTCATAAGAACATACATGATCATATAATTGGTATTCCTGTTTAATTCCCTGATGGCAATCACACAACCATCGAGGAATATTATTTTATTTATCTATAAAAGTTACCAAACAACTGATGTGCAGATCTACCAAATAACTGTGCATCAACTGATGTGCAGATCTAACTGATGAAGTAGAAAATATAGTTAATGTTCATCTACCGCACACCATTTACCTTCTAAACTGTGTGGCCATCAGCAATCAGAGAGGGGTATCATAATACAAAGATATATAAAGTCTATGGTCTCATGTGAAGATGACATTATGACTTGTGAGCCATGGAATAATCTCCGGCGATCATCCTCATGAGAAAGACTCATCAAAGTTCCTACTAAATTATCAGTAGAGTGGTGGAGAATAGGAATCTCGTGGTGGGATCAGCGTCAGTTTGTGCGGTGTGGGACTCATCTTGACGTGTGACTGTGTGTGTGTATGTGTGTGTGTGTGAGAGAGAGAGAGAGAGAGAGAGAGAGAGAGCATATGAAGATCTCTGAAAACAGTAGGTTTCCAGCTCTCCGGCGTAGCTGCTTACATTGGCTGAAATAAAAATGCCAGCATCATTCTCAGCATGCGTGTCATCACAACATGTTTCTACAGTTCCAAATTTATCGAATAATTTGACCATTACCAGCATCGGTGAATCATCTGAAAGCTGTGTAGTCCAAATCTTCAGCATAAAAAAAAATTATTATCGTGTAGTTAAGAAGCTCTAACTTTGAGCAGCTCTATGTGGAATCATGTCAGACATAAAGAAGCGGAAATTTTAGGATAATATATCAAGTTAAATTAGGGGCTGTCAAATCTATTTATATTGTTTGTAGTAATATTCTCTTAACTCTTCTCTATTATTTCTCATAAATTTCTGGTACAGTTGAGGCAAACAAAGAATATATTTACTTTTAGAGGTAATGTAACATTAGTTTGTCCCAGAATATATATATATATATATATATATATATATATATATCCTTGTCTACTTGTGCATTTCATGTGAGTCACTTGATGAATTCAACCAGAGTATCTCTCATTTCAAAAAGCACTTGCTCCTCTGTTGACAAGAGAAAAAGAAAAAGAAAACTCTGTGATGTTTTTTGAAGCTTGTTCTTCAATTAAAGACATAAAAACTCTTCATCATTGAACTTCAACATCAGAGATTCCAAACTGTGCTCTGAAATGTCTTGCTTACTGTTTAGCCACTCCTGTCCAATGTGTCATCCTGTGTACTTGTGTTCATAGTGATTGGACTCCAAAGTGAATCCACTTTTGTAAAAATTCCTCCTAAATGTTCTGTGTGATAGCATAGCACAAATTTCAGGTACAAAAATATATTTCTTCATAGGGGCCTTGTTGGATTAAGTGGTGAAGATCTAGAAAGAATGCAGGTAATGGAACAACTGAGTGCTTCCAAAAGCATCATATTTCTTTTCCTTTGGTCTGATCGATCACCTGGATATTATATATAATCAATCCCATTTGAAAAAAGAGTGGCTTGCAGCAATCTCATATCTGTGTCATCTTTAGACTGCATTACAATATTTGTTACATGACATAAGATATTGCAATCTCTATTCAAGTTGGTAAAGCCTAGCCATAAAATGATGATGGGGGTTTTGTCATCATACATTTTTTTCAGGTCAACCACAGTGATCACTGTCTCCCTTTTCACATCAAAACTTGCCTTGGATGAGGAGGCCACGCCAATTTTCTTGATAACCTAATGAATCTAGTTTTCTCAACTTGGGTCTGGCCATGGGATTGCTTGTGTTGAGGGTTAGGGGACTGAGTGCCTCCTTTAATATGAATTTATTTGCTGGGTTCTTCCACTGGTCCAACTTAAAAAGTAATGTCACCACCAGCCAAATCAAAAGAATCATCTATCTAGCATTCATTAAAGGCAATGACTCCAAAGTTACCTGAGCAAGTGGAGATATAGAATTGGATTTATGGTTGGCGAACGAATCATCATAACATCTAGAAAACATTTATATGAGACCCTTGACATGCACTCCTGATTTAATTAGGCTGGTTGGATAAGGAATGGGACGACAAGCCCTTTTAGCCTCTGCTCAAGGAACAAGTTCTACACAAGAGCACATGGTTGGTGGTGGCTTTATGCAGCGAGTGGTTGAACTTGGAGGCATAGATTTAGATTCATGTAGCTTTTCTCTGAGTCTTTTATATCTACAAAGAAAATTGATGAGTATGTTTCACTAATGAAGGCTTGGTACTAAAGATGTTTCAGGGAGGGCATTCAAGTGACCGGAAACTGCCCTCTCTCTCTCTCTTCTTCCTTGACAACTTCATCTAATTTAAGGTTGTAACTGTGGATTGTTTAGTCTCGGGCTACAGACTGTATCTTTGACTCGAGTTCTGTAAGAATGTTGGAAGGATGAGCTTTAGAAGAGACCAAATGACAATTATCTGCCTTTCGATGATAATGCAATTTCATTTGGGCAGCAATAGGTTGGTGACCAAGTTAACAACGGAACACACTGCCCCTTTTTCAATAAGCTATGAAAAATACTATTCTATTTTTTGACAAACCCTAGGAGGCCGATCCCCTCGAAGCGATCAAGGATGGCCGATCCCCTCGAAGCGATCAAGGAGGCTGATCCCCTCGAAGTAATCATTATCATCCTCATTTCTTCCTTTATCATCCTCATTTCTCTCTTTCTTCGACGATAAGACTTTAGGGTCTTACCATTTGGTATCAAAGCCTACGATAAGACTTTAGGGTCTTATCATTTGGTATCAGAGCAGCGATCCTTCGCGTTCTTGTTGCAACGAAGCTATCAAAAAAAAAAAAAAAAAATCACTGAGGTCAGTCCTCGTTGACAGCCATGGTGTGAAATCTGAACTGCTCTAGTCTCAAGAACATCTTCCCTGATCATGCACTGCTATGTTCCTGATTAATCTTAAAGCTTCATGTGTATCAAAACAAAGGACCTTCATGTGTATCACACCATGACCTTCATGTGTATCAAAACAAAGGACCTTCATGTGTATCACACCATGACCTCAAGACAAGAAGCTGACTGCTGGCAAGATGTGCATGGATTCTTCTCCGCTGGAAATATCACTGAGGTCAGCCCTCGTTGACAGCCATGGTGTGAAATCTGAACTGCTCTAGTCTCAAGAACATCTTCCCTGATCATGCACTGCTATGTTCCTGATTAATCTTATCCACAACTACAATTATTGAGCCAAAGTTTTCAATAATGATATCACCAGGACAAAATCTACCACCGCAACTTGTTATTAGTCCAATTGTTAGCCTGGATTAAATTTTGATTTGCACATGCTTTGGAGAGCAAGAGATTCTGCTATTACAGTACATCACAGGGTTACTATTGGAAGGAAATCTCACCTTAGCATCCATCATCTGGGGCTGGAAACTATTTGATTTCTTTCATGTATTGAAAATGGATGCTAGCCATGGCCTTTTCATGGAAGAGATATGAATGTTTGGTTAAGACCAGCTGAAGTTGAACCATGGAACAATATTACATCACAAGTAGCTATCCATCCACTTCATTGTTGTCCTGTTCTCTACTATTGCTCTCATCCATACAAATACTGTACAAAGTTGTGCACTGCTTGGTCAATGTACTCTCCTGACAGCTGAGGGTTTAGGTATCCAACATACTTCTTTCTTTTCCTTGGGCACCTGTATATGAGCATGAGCCAGCCTAATTTTTAGATGTGCACCTGTACAAGAAAACAAATTTGTACCTCCACTCAAAATGAACTATCTGCCCAACATCTACAGCATGTAATAAATTTTAGCTGCAAAGTTTATAACATGACTGGGAGCAAAAGAGCAACAACAGAATAATGTATCATTTCCTTTGGTTCATTTTTACATAAAAAAATTGCAACTGCTAAATAACATTTATACACTGGACTTTAGCAGCCTCCCACTAAATTATAGAAATCTTATGTAAAAGAAAATGTTTACAGTGGACAAGGTATCCGACTGACATATGTTGGAAAAAATGATTGACTTCCACCATATTTCAAATCCAGCTGATGCTCAGAACCTCTCCTATGTTGCCACCACATTCTCACAGGGATGATATGTGCCATCCTCTTATCATAAATTCACACGGATGCATCCCGATCTCCAATCTCAGTAATGTTCTTTAGGCAAACTAATTTGGATGTCTTGACAAGACATGTCAAAGTTATTGGGCCCAAAATTTAGAGTCACACACAAATTTCATAACTGTCTTAAAATTTGCTGAACTGTGTGAAAGGAAAAATTGTAGAGTCATATACCGAAAAAATGCAACAAATACAACCTCACCAGTGGATCACTTGCCAATGCAAAACTTGCCAAATATGTTTGATAACACTTCTTCAGATATGTTCTCCCCACTTATTTCCCCAAGGGCCAATGCCGCTTCCCTCAAGTCTATCGTCCAAAAATCCATGGGCAATTCCTCACTCATTGATAATTTCAATCTGGATAGAGACTCTTGGGCTCTGAGCAGCTGCTCAAATTGCCTCTGTTTAAGTCATAAAAAATAACTCACAGTCAGATAATATATAGCTGCTATAAATCTTATATAATCTTAAATAACACATAAATCAGTTCCAATCAGACAACCTTTCTAATACATAATTAAAACGATAGACCTAGTGCAAAAAATCCAATCAATGCGGGCTCTAGAGAGAGACTGTTTTTGCAACTAAAACCTTGATCACTTAGGATTGTAAAAGACCTGGTACTTTTCTAGGTTGCAAATTTTATAATTATCATTGCAAGCCTATGGATGGCCAATTTGGATTCAGAAAAATTATACCTAAAGCTAAAAATTCTAACAGAAGAAATTTACAATCATGCAATTTCTAGCTTATCCAACATTGGTAAATCATTAAGAAACTGATTTCCAAATTGACTCCTCCAAAGAGAAATTAACAGTTCTTTAAAACACATGATTATTCAAAACATTTTTTCTTCAAATTACAAAATGTATG
Organism: Musa acuminata AAA Group; assembly: GCF_036884655.1. Classification (NCBI taxonomy): domain Eukaryota; kingdom Viridiplantae; phylum Streptophyta; class Magnoliopsida; order Zingiberales; family Musaceae; genus Musa; species Musa acuminata. Next base: position 14,085,377 of record NC_088355.1, on the reverse strand, counting down.
CAGGTATAAAGCTTTCTCTAGTTTTATAGAATAAATGTTCAATAACAAACAAAGTTGACCAAAATTTGTTAACAAAACAGTATATATGTAAAAGAAAAGAATGAAAAACAGCAAATTGTTTAGATACTAACCTGATTAACTGCCCATCTGGACCCTCCTAATTGAATTGTGTCAAAACCTCTGACCTCTAGCACAGCCCTCTCCAGTTCTGAAATGCCTTTACCATTGACAGCACAAGTTTGAATATGCTTCACGAAGGAGGTTGTACCCATCTTAAATTGTTGCATTGAAACACATGGGGCACAATCTATCTTATTAATAACAAGTATCATGGGCACAGCAGAACCTGCTGAGTTCTATTATCAAAAGAAGAAAATAGTCAGCTTATTTGTTTTTTGCATCAGCTAAGTGACAACTCAACAAAGGAAACAATAACAGAAGGGTGCATAAAAAGTGGAAAATCCAGTATAAATTAAAGCTAATACCATAGAACAGAGACACCTAGAAATGTAACATAAAGTGGAACATGTGATCAATGTGATGAATTCCAGATATCTAATTAAACATAGCAAGAGGATGACCACCTCTACACCACTATTTGGATACAAAAACATGTACTGAAGCATATGACAAGTGAATGACATCACTGTCTCATGCTTGATTACATCAAGTATATGTAGAAACACACTAGTGATTTGATCAAATTATTTCTTAAATGATGAATTTGAATTTTGCATATATATCCAATTCAGTAGACTCACTAACATCAGCAATGATGTTGGTGACTCAACTATATATTTTCAACATTACGATAATACACTGATTAACTAATTTTTAAAACAACTAATTTCAATTTCCTCAATATCAACTGATACATGTTTACCAACCTTTTACATCCTGAATTTTGCTCAGCATTAATGAGACAATGCTTTCAAAGTTCATTTGAAACTCAATTTACTGTTCCTGACAACATCTAAACATTAATTTGAGCATTAGAACACACACAATAACCAAAATCATTAAAAGTTATTTTCCTTGGCATCAGCGACATAAGATTATTTACCTTAAATGAATCAGATTTCATAATCTAGCAAGCACTACACCACCTATAAGCTGCATTTCTCCAAAACTTCAACAATTTAAAAAAATTTAAAATAGCATAGCAGCATTGGCAGCACAAAATATCAAAGACAAGGGTCAAAATTGTAATAACATATTGTCACAACTAAAAAAATGATAAATTTGTAAACAACACATAAAATGATTACTTTAGCAACTTGTTTTATTATCTAATTTTAATTCCATTGCTGTTCATATATGAAGAAAAACGCAAATCCATCAGAAAGCACTGGCTTGCAAAGTTTTCATCACTTATTTTTTCCATACTAGTCCTACATGTCGCCAATCATTTGATCTTCCAACAATAATATAAAATGTGGCATATGAAAACCTGATTCTTTCGAATGTGTTCAATAAGTGTCCTATCATCCTCAGTCCACCCATCAACCGCACTTGTCACCATAATTATCACATCTGCAGCCAGGGCAGCAGATTCTGATCTCTTTACACCTTCATGCATGAAAAAAATAAGGGTAACCCCTTTTAGCCTCTTTCCTTCTTCAGTATAAAAAATTTGCAGAAGTGTACGAAGCTAATTTGCATTTTTCTATGAGAAAACAAAGATGATACACTTACCAATTTTTTCTACAAGATCATCGGTTTCTCTGATGCCAGCGGTATCAAGAAGAGTAACAGGAATACCCTTAACAGTAATACTGGCTTCTATAACATCTCTCGTCGTTCCAGCAATATCAGTAACTATAGCTCTGTCACTCTGCATGCTATTACAGAACATTAAGAATTTAATAAGACAAATTACAACAGACAGAAAACACAGATTTGCATACACAAAGAGACACAAGAAAGAGAAATAAACGAATGAATGAATAGTTCTAGGAACCATCAAGTGTCTAACTCCTGATGTGACACAAAAAATTTGATCATGAGAATATTTTAATCATAATAAACACAAGCCAGATGAATCCAAAAATTGGTAACAAGGTAGAAACATCAGTTCTTGTCAAGATCTCAATGCAGTCATCAACTATAGTGATATAATCAGCTTTTACTTCTTTTAGTACCTGCTTACAACATATAATGATTAAAATTTTCCTATTCCATATCTAGTAAACCCAAGAAAAATTCAGGTTTTAGATGAGGAACGTCACAGGTATGCATGAGTCATCATAACTAACCACTTAAGAACACTTCAGCTTTATGATTAATGATAACACATTAAGCACATTGGCAGTGCTTTCATTTGTTTGTTCCAATGTTTTCTTTTATTGGTCTTACTATGTAGTTGCATACACAATGTAGATGTTTACAGAATCTCACTTTAAGGATGCCCATATTGGTCAAAATTTTAACTTCCAATACTCACAGAGAATTAAGTTTAATTCCTGTCCCTTTGGTTTGAGATCTTCATCCCTCCCAAAATGCTAAGAACATATCAGAGAATTCCTGAGATCATATGGATTCTAGAAAGCATCGTTGATACTGTGTAAAACATAACAAATGTGTAATGAAAATTCAGGCATAGAGATCACAAACAACAAAGTTTAAGATTGCAGAGAGAGAAAATTGATCCAGGGCAAAAAGTTACTTTCTAAGTCTAATATGCCAATGCAACATTCTAACACATCATAGAGAATACTTGTGGCTATTATGATCCATAAAATCGCTGCAAGCAATACTATGATATTATCATCACAACTCACCAAGAAGACAATAAATGAGTACCACATACAAGTTTCTCAAGATGGAAGTACCTAAACTGCAAGTTCCAGCAGCAGATTGGCAGTAATCAACCAGAATACACCGATCTAGATTAAAATTTGTCAACCTTGGCCATTTTCTGTCAACCAAATTTTTATTGGTACAGATTAAGAAAATTTCAAATCCAAGCAGAAACTAGACCAATTGAGCAATCCAGCCAATCTGATTCAGGATTTTCACATTTTGAGAGAGAGTACATCAATGACCCCTTTCAACTTCCTAATTCTCATACCCTCTGTTAGGTCTGATCTCCCATCTTCATCCAAGCTCCCCATTTCATCCATCCATATATGGTAGAAGCAAGCAGAAAGATTTTATAGGCAACTTCCCCATTACAAATTGTTCTTTTTTTTCTTCAGGCCTTAAGTTTAGTGGTTAATATCTCCTTCTGGTTTTCCTTCTACAGACTTTCATCTGTAATTAATCAAAATGTTTTAGCTCCTGCATTTATACATGTGTCAAATTTGTGACTACCATAGAAATACTAGTTGTTTAATATAACAAAATGTGACAACAAAACCCTTACTTTTACCTTGACTTTGTAGTGGTCTAAGGCTAGGTTTCATGGGTTTCCTAATTTTTTTCTTATATTTCCACCTTTTTTGTCTTTGGTACTTAGTTTTTTATTCATAAGTTATTTTTCTTCAATATGCTAACTTAGTGAATCCAGCTCCATTAGGGACTTTGGAAACACTCTCTTGCAGAATTTTAGAATTGCACATTTACACTTGAACAAAGTCCTAAAATATAAGTAATTTTTAGTTGTATATGTAAACAATCAAAGTTAGTCATGAAAGCATATTTATGCAAAAAGATCTAGCTCTGAGGCTTTCAGCACTTTAAATGGAATTCAGGTTTAGCAAATTTCATAATGTAACTTGAGACTATGGGCAACTTTATGACAAAAAGATGACTAAAATGAGCAACATAATACTACATAAAATACAGCAGCAAGAAACATGCATTATTCTCTGCACTCAACTGACAAAGATGGTATAACTTACTTTGCTCCAAGCATTGAGCAAGCTTGACTTCCCAACATTTGGCCGGCCAATGATTGCTATCTGCAAATCACCATGTAACAGTCTTGGAACAAGACAAAGTAAAATAAAAGAAACAAAGTTAAAATATACACTCATGCAGAGCTCATACGGACAGGACAGATAACAAAATGCCCCTCACAGCAAGGTGGTAGATAACTTCTAATACAATGACAAGCATACAAAGGTTCTCTAGAAATAGATATGTACTGCTACATTGCAGGTCCAAATAATATATCCAACTTTATCTAAGATATATCCTACTCATATGTGATCAGAGTAAGACCCAATGCAAAACCATATACATGTATATCTACTAAAAACGAAATCACAACATCAATTTTTTTTTAAGTTTTAAGCTTAATGCAAAATCTTGAATGAAAGTCAAAAGAAGACAGCAAGTAGAGAGATTGTGTTTCTTAAAACAGACAACAAGATAAACATTTAGCAAATTGACCAAAAATGAAATACCTGGAGACCAGACTGCAAAAGTTTGTCATAGTTAGCTGTATCCATCGCTTGTTGGAGAGTATTCCACATATCATCAATCTGATTTACCAGAAGTTTAGGGTCTAGAGCTGGCAATTCATCATCAAAGTCTAAGCGTGCCTCAATTTCTGTAAGCAGCTCGATACACTTCTTTCTCAGTGATTTGACCAGGTTCGAGAAGCCTCCCTGCAAAAGAATATATTTCAATCATTATTTCATAGCTAATGACTAGATGCTTTATTATACCATCAGGAAATTGCAGTATTGCAACACAAAATCAAACAAACATCTCTCTGCTTTATACAATTTATATTATGAACTAATGTAACTAAATATATACCTGTATACCAGCCAATGCAGACTCTGCTGCAGCCACAGACTTTGCTGCTATCAATTTTCCAACATTTTCGGCCTGAGATAGGTCCAAGCGTCCATTAAGAAAAGCACGAAGGGTGAACTCCCCTAAGTAAAACACAATACACTTTGATCAGCAAAATCATATAAAGACCAATAAATTAATTACCAATTGGGAAAAAAGGAAACATAAATTAGGATAAAACTTCCAAACATACAGCTTCCTCTCTACACAAGAAGCACAGGATTTAATATTTCTTTCAGGAAAAAGTTGCAGCAACTGTTCAACTCAATTTAAGGAGAATAATCACAGGTATAGCCACTCGAGGAATTTCAACTCTGCCTATCAATGGAACTAGGATTTTAGATACAGACACAGGCCAAACAATTTGCTACAGTTGTGATTTTAAACAAGAAGATATGCTTCCAAAGAGCAGAGTAAGGTGAAAGGAACTTCTTGGTTGAGTCCAACAGAGCAAGTTTGATATGAAAATTGACCTGACAAGAAAATTATGAAAATCTAAAGGAGATAATTTTAACAAATTTCTTCCTTTACAGCCAAATGCTAGACTAACTTGCCATGTACTATAAGCCTATGAACTCTGGACAAATAAAAAAAAAGCTACATAAAGTAAGAAACCAACCAGGTTCCGCAAGCCTTGCCCCAGCCTCTAGGCAGGCTCTTAATACTCGGTTCAAGCATACATCGGTTCCATGACACTGGAGCTCAACCACATCTTCTCTGGTATAAGATCTTGGTGCCAACATAGGAATTGCAAGGACCTAACAGAAGTCATTGTAAACTAAATGCAGAATGGTACAAAAAGGTGCACTTAGAAACAATTAACTATTGGAAGAAGAAATAAATGTGGTCAATATATGCTGCGCGAAGACATGTAACTGTTATTACTCAAGCAACCGATTATTATAAAAATAAAACCCATGCCGATTCTAGATTTGATTTTTTTTTTATTTTATCACAATAAAACGATCGTATAAAAACTATTGCATAATCAATTTTAAAAAATGATGTCCAGAGAAAAATAATCAAGTGTTTAACATCCATTAACAGCGAAAAATGAAATTAGCTTGAAAGAACACAAATAGTAACTTCTTTATCCAATTTTCCCCTATTGTAGCAGAAGAATACAGTAGGGTTTCTGCAGCTAAAAATTAACAATCATTTTCACGGCTGAGATTTCTGAATGCATCTGCAGGATGACAATAGAATTTTTTGTGTTTCTCACAATAACGACTATGAGTTGTCGGTTACATGCCTAAGGATCACAAGCAATAAACATAGGGATCACATAAGTGCGAAATGATATGGGCGCATTGTAAACACTGAAAACAAAATGAATGAACATAACTTAGTAACAATCAAAGCTCAACTGAAAAATGCGATGGTTGTAACAGAAGCCAACAATTGTCTCATTCCAAATAGCATTAAAAACCAATTAATAGAATGGCAAGTACCTCGTCAATGACATTGCCCTTCCGGTCCAAGACGAAACCATACTCCACAAAGTGGCTTCTAGGCCTCCAGGAAACCACACGAGACCCTTCCTTGGACGTCCTCGCAGGCCGGAACACCCTTGCTGCGACGTCCACCGCCGTCGGACCAGACAGCCGGACGATGCCGACGGCTGCCGAACCACCGCCCATGGAGGTAACAATCGCCGCGATCGTCCCCCAACCTGGGGACGCCTCATTCCTGCCCGCGTCCTCGGACCCAAAGCGCTCGTCTTCGGTGAGAATTAGGGTTTTTCCTAGAACAAAGAAAACAGGAAAAAGGTTAGATTTGCAGGCGGAGGAAGAGGGAGAGCTAAGGAGAAGCGGAAAACCTGAGGTGGAGAACGAAGAAACCAGGGTTTTGGAATGGGTGATTAGGGTTTTGGGCGAGGAGAAGAGCTTAGGGGGTTTAGGGTTTAGGAGATTTGGGAGGCGGGAATTGGTATTGGTCCGCCGGAACGGGGTGAGGAAGAGGCGAAAGAGGGCGAGAGCCATTCGTTCGTTTTGGATTTGGGTGAGAGAGGATTCAGGGAGCGAAAGAATACATCGAGGCTTTGGGATTCGAAAGGGGCAAGTGAATCCGTTCGATATGACTTCGAGAACTGAGATGCGACGAAGGGGGTACCTTTGTGGGCGTTGTGAGCTTCAAGATTGGAGAAATCTTACTTGACCGTTCGATCAAAAGCGAGCATGCGGATCCATTTCTATGACTGCATCTACGTGCATCAAACTTTAAGAGTCGCGTGGGACTTCATCTCTTTTTCTTCATCATTCGTCCAATGAGTTAAACCAAATAGTTGACTAAAACAGAACATCTTAAAATCTACAGTAACGAAATAAAATCTCATTCATATATTTCACATTTACAAGATTACATTAATACTTGTTAATTGAGTGTGCTTTTAATATAAAATTTAGAGAGTATCAATTTATGCAATCTTATGTCGATAATTAGGAAAGGATAAAGCTTAGCCAATGGCAACACTTTGTATTGTTTTCTTAACAATAAAAAATTCTTAGAATATCTGTATTAATTCCCAATATTGTCATACTTATATATATATATATATATATATATATATATATATATATATATATATATAATTGGCATCAGAATATTATGAATTGTTTTCCCGAAAGTGTACAGTATGAACTTTCAATGGCCAGCTTTGCATGGGGCACTAAATTCTCGTCCTAAGAGAGAAAAGTGTACATTGCTTTCAAATCACCATCTAAACGAGCAGTGGTGTTACCATGCACGTTTCATGCACAGTTTGAACTTTTTCTCTTCTTGCTTGCTCAAATGCATATCACCATACTGTCAACAAGCTTTTACTGTCGATCTATGCCCACTTTATTTCTCACCTTTTGTCTCATCCTCAAAAGCATCCGAAGAAGTTGAGAAGAAAGAGAAGCAGTAAAGAAAGAAACTACAACAAGAAGATAGAGAAACCAAACCGAAAACTTTGCCTCCTCTTTGAGGAAAAGGGAAGACTTGAATGTATCTACACATATCAGAAGTTGGGAAAGTAAGAGAAACAACAGAGGAAAAAACTACAGCAATAATATGGAGAAACTAAACCGAAAACATGACGGAAAAGAGAAGATTTCTCAGAAGCATTTATGTATACACACATACCAGAAGTTGAAGAAGTCGGAGAAACAAGTAAAGAAAGAAAGTACAACAAAAACACAGAGAAGCCAAACTCAAAAACATTACTCCTTTTCAGAAATACAATATGTGTGTGTATATATATATATATATATATATATATATATATATATATATATCAGAAGAAGTTGAAAGGGAGGTAAGAGAAACAGTAAAGAAAGAAACTATAACGAGAATACAGACACCAAACTGAAAACATTATTACTTCTCTGAGGGAATCAGAAGAAGACGAGAAGAAACAAAAGAGAAAGAATCTACACCAAGAAAACACTAAAACTCAGCTGAAAATATTGCTTCATAACAATATGATATGAAAGCAGAAACAGCCCATTCCACACTGTTGGTAGCTAAATCAAAGGACTGGCCACCCACCGAAGTGGTGCCCAAAAGGTTGGTGGTCAGTTGCCACTGCCATGAGTGGAGGATCATTGCCATTTCCCAAGCTGACGTACACTGTTCTCACTCCACGCCACCATGCCATCAACCCCACCACAATCAAAAAGTCGCCGGACCACCTCACTTGCCACAGTTTTTGGTGCCCAAAGCACTCCCCTGCAACTACCAACCCTAAATACTACTGAAAGGTGAAATCACACAGCAATAATATATATATATATGTGTGTGTGTGTGTGTTCATCATGATCAGGTGGTCCTGAAACGACAGACAGTGGTCCTCAGAAGGACAGCAATTAAACTTTATATTTTGGTGTTGATCAATAATACTAGATCGATGGCCACATATTAGGGTAAAACATGGTTCAATCAAGTAATGTACAACGGTACAGTAACATGAGTTCTAAGGAAATCATGGAACTTGGAACACTCACTATGCATCACCAATCGGGGCACATTTTCTTCCATGCCAAAGCCACAACACGGACAACCAAACATAGCTAAAGAAAGAAAAGGCATGATCCATCTTATCACCGAAAAGAGTGACTCCAAGCGCAATTCAGCAAGGCCACAACTCGGCCTTCTTCACCTTTGATATGCTCTCCAGGACCCCCACCGGGGACACATGTCCCATCACTATTACCCTCTTGGATTCCAGATCTATGCTGAAGGATGTCACACCTGTCAGATTTAGTTGTCAGAAAAAGTTCAGTAGATGGGAATATTAACGCAGAACAATAGACAAAACCCTTTTTCTTTCGGAGTGCACATATATGTGTATACACACATACATACCTTCCATTTTAGAGATGTGCTTCCTTACTTTTCCTGCACAACCTTGGCAGTGGATCGAAACTCTCATGACCACCACCTGTCAAATAGAAACGAAGGATCAGAAGAGAAAACAAAAGAAGAATATTTGTAGCGGATCAAGACAAAACAATAGTTTGGTGTTTATGGATGAATGTAACTGTGAAAATTATCCATAGAGAAGGGGGACACACAAGTGGTCCACTACTGCCTGTGTCTCCTCCGCAAGAAAGAATATAGTATCATTATATCAGTGTTGGTATTTGTACTCTCTGTAGCTCATACTGATCCTCCTATTCTAAATCTAACTTTTTTCTCTCTTCCCTTAGATTGCATCTGAGTTTGAAGAAGAACATAGAATAAGCTGCTTACATGGCACGAAAGGTAGAAGGCTAACGAGCAGGAAGGTTTTACCTGGAAGACATGGTCATTGGAAGGAGGACGGGAGGGGACAGTACCGGTGGCAGTGGTGGTCTTAGCAGGCCTTGGTTCTCTTTGCTTCTTTGTGACCATTGGAAGGGTGACTGCGCGGCTTCGTTCGCCGGAGTTGAATCTCCGGGAGTCGACGAGGCGCGAGTACTTCAAGTCGACGAGCCTCGAGTGCTCCGCCAGCGTCCTGTCCGGCCGCCGTGGCATGATCATCGACCGTGGATCCCCGGGAATGCAAACTGCATCAACATGCGACCGGCATAGGAAGCCATTGGCCTTCATTTGTGTGGGTGTGTGCGCGCGCGCGCTGTAGAGAGCGAGACAACAAGGGTCTACAAAGGGGAAGAGAATGAGGCAAGAGTGGTACTTAAAGAGAGAAAAGTTATGGTGTTCCTGCTGCACTTTTAAGTTTGGCAGACGGAGTTACTAGAGAGAGAGAGAGAGAGAGATTTATGATCTCTGTGGTTTTACCTCTTACAAGATTGCAGTGTTTCTTTGGTAACTCGATAAGATGAGCTACACATAATGATCTCTCTCTCTCTCTCTCTCTCTCTCTCTCTCTTACATAGTTCTCTGGAGAGCAGTGTAAAGGAGACATGCTTTCTTTATGATCAAACCAACATGAACGGCAGCAGGAAACAGTGGCATCTCCTAAACCCACTTATGGGACATGGGTTAAACACCAGTTCACCATGAACTGTAGCAGTGACTCCTCAAACCTGGACCATCTGATCAGAATCAGATGGATGGGGTTTTGCATAAGGGGGGTGGAATCATGACAGCAAAAGTGAGTTGTTAGGATAAAACAGCGGTCAAAACCATATGGTAAAGGAGGGAGAAAGAAATGGAAGCGCAAACAGAGATGGTAATGATTCAGTTAAAGTTCAGTACAGTTAATGCTGTAAACAGAGGGAAAGATTCGGCAACTGAAGACTGCACAGTTCTGAGTCTTCTGACGCATTACTACTGTACCATGTTTCTTTCTTTATCCCTTCCACTGCACGCTCTTAAGTATATAGATCGCAAGTAAGTGACCAATGATCATTATTTGCATATAAAAAGAATAATCACGTCTCTCCATTTACGCACTCTCAAAGACTATCACCATGTTCTCATTCACAAGAGTGTTTCTAGCTGCACTTGTAACATTTTCATTCATGTTTCTGATGGTCGTTTTGCACGGCATGCATGAGCATAACAATGGTGTTTTAGAAGACTTTGCTAGTTTTTCTTGATATGTATTTAAAAGGCAGAATACAACCAAAGAAGGATCGACCGATTGCAATATCATTTGCAAGAACCAATACGAGAAATCTTCGTTAGTCTATTACTTGGATAGGAAGCTAGTTTTAAGGATATTGTCGTCATAGTAATCTCCTCCAACATGATAAGGTTTGCGAATCTGCTTTCTTGTTCCCTCGTTTATCAGGAGAGTGGTGCAATTTGGTTGTCCCCCTCATCTGAATATGGACAATCTACTAACAAAGAAAGGAAAGAGAGAGAGAGAGAGAGAGAGAGAGAGAGAGAGAGTAGCTGTTGGAGTTCATCTAGCGATTACGAGGCAACTACTGGCTTTACCATTATGAAATTATATGATTATCAAAATATTTATTATAACTGCATATTATTATGCCTGTAAAACAAATTATTTTTTCTTATGTATACTCTAAATTCTAGTTAATCGTGTATATAAATTATAACATCTTTAAACTGACAGACACTAACATATTTTTCAAAGTGATTATGATCTTAAAAATATTAGGAATATTTTAAGCATATCACTATTTTCTGACTCAAACTAACTAATGTTAGTCGTAAGTATTTTAATTCTTTTTATGAATATAAATTGCTGAGGATGTTAATATTTATAATGTAAAAGCCTTATAATATTTGAACTGAGATGTGCTTCGTTACAGAGACGCAGATTGGGACAGGAATTGACGCCACTTCCACGATGAGGTGCATCTCCTCGGAGAACTCTTGTCGTTATATACGGCAGGTGGTCCTGCGTTATGATGACACCACGCGGCGCGTCAAAGTTCGCACTCTAGTCGTCAACCGGCGGTAGCAGCGACGTGGGCGGACGCAACCGGGCGCTTACCCTCCTCAACTTGGACCCGGCTGCGGGACCCACGAAACAAGATGGACCCACGAGAGTCTCGCTTTCATGGTAGTAAAATGATGTAGCATGGATTAATATTTGGAGTACTTATTAATGACGACGTGTCATTCCAGTAAAATGTTGGTTTCGATAAATCTTTCGTATGATAAGAACGAAACTTGAAAAGCTTAACTTGAAAGCGTATTCTTAAAGTTGTACAGCAAAGGTAGTAAGGAAATAAAGTACGTAAGAAGGTTTGCAGTAATATAAATAACAATAATGAAATACAAACCAGAGATCACGTCGATTTTAAAGTGGTTCGGTCAAATGACCTACATCCACTTGCAAGGCCCCTCTTCGATGAGGCTCCCACCTTCCACTAGCAAATCTCTTGAAATGGAAGGACAAATACCCCTCTTACAACCTTTTACAAGTAGTTCAACCTCTTACAAATTTTCAACAAAAAAGAACGAGGAGAACACTCTAGCAAATTGAAAATAAGACTTGCTAAGACTTTCTAAGACTTTTCTCTCAATCAATTGCTTCTCAAAAAGTTATAATCTCAGTTGAGATTTGAGGGGTATTTAAAGGCCTCAAGAGAATTCAAATTTGGGCTCCAAAATTTAAATTCTCTTTGGGTTCCCAATGTTGGCGGTACCACCGCCTATCAGTGGCGGTGCCACCGCTTGTCACTGTCAGACATTGACAGTGCTGGGCGGTGCCACCGCCCAGCCTAGGCGATGCCACCGCCCAGTCTGGCAGTGCCACCGCCAGACCCTTTGGTTCATTTGTTGGGCTTCAAATTTAGCCCAAGCCAAGTCTAATTTTAGGCCCAGGATTTGATACTTAGAACAATTGAAGACCACTCGAGCAAAAGCTGATAAACTTGAACTCCTTACTATGAAACTTAAAAGGTTCATGAAACAAGAATTAAAGAACAAAAATAAACTTAAAAAGAACGGAAATACTTGCTATGAACGTAAGAAGAAGGAAGTACTCCTAGATAAATTAAGCTCATCCGATGAGGAGGAGCAAACCGATGAAGATGAAACGATAAACTTCACTTTGATGACTCTCTACAATAAGGTAAACAACTCAAACGAAACTCCTACACTTTATTTTGAAATTACTTGGAAGATTTTCCATGAGTTGTTTTTATATTAATTAGTAAAAAAAATAAAAAAAATAAAAGAAAAGTGGTATGGGATGAGAGCCATTTCCCGCCTCCCAACCCAGTCCTGAAGTTGATGCTCTGCTCTCGACCCTCACCTCATCCACCCAACAACACTCTTCTTCCATGTTAGATTAGATCAAGCTTTTGGAGTTAAAAGTCATCTAATTCAAAATTTTTTTATCATGGTAGCAGAGCAGGTTATGACTTGCTTGGAGTCAACAGAGCTTGTTTTAGTTCATCTACAGCTGCAAACAATCAAGCAAATGGGAATGCTATATGCAAGATTATGAATGATTAAAACACGAGGAAAATCCCGCATGATAACAATAAGCTGACTATAATCTAGCAGCTTGAATTGACAGACATTATTATTGGGGCTAGTCAGTACTCGGTTGTAATATTTGAGCACATCTCTTACAAAGAAAGTGGGAAAAAACTCAAAGATTAGAGATACATTTTTCTCCATCTTTTGTCATTGAAATGTGTTGGAACACAAAACAAAGAGCAATATACTGCACACAAGATAACCTTTTTCTAGTGAAGCAAACTCAATAAGAATAATTCCTATGCAGACCCTATCTGATGGATACAATACCACAAGAAAGCATGATCAAGTGCAGAAAGAGGAGCAGTTTTAATTCTTTGACATCGATTTACAAGGACGGCATACCTCGAATGAGGATGTTATTTGTTTGACCACTGGAATTCTATTTCCAAGTGCCGAGGAGGGCCACTTTTGCTTTCGGGAAGTAGAATATACTCTCCGGCAGCCGATCCTAGCACAACCACCTGATCAACTTGGATCGTCACCTTTCCAAACGATTTCTGCAGTCAAATCAAATAATCGGGTCAAGTTTGAAAGGACCGAAAAGTCCAGTATTCTAAATCGTTATCGACAGCTTGTTAGAAACCACAAGCTGCAGTGTTTCTATCTTGCGTTTGTTGAAGTACCTTTCCGAATTTACTCTTGTTCTTGCAAGATATGTGGAGCTTTTGGCCTTTAGGAGGACTATCAAATGCCCACGTGAAACTTTCATCCCATTCAGGTGTAGGACCAGTTGACACAATCTGGGGAACCACAAGTACTATTAGGAGAAAAGAGTAGCAAAGTTATAAAACTAAGATGTTCTGGTTCACAAATATGCCAAGGCAACCACAAACAGACAATGGTTTTTTATTGCTTCCTCGGATGTCAAGTTCAGCTTCTTAATATTGAAAAATAACGAGTATTCCTGAAAATTATCTTCAGGCAATTAGAGATATCCATCTAAATCATATACTGTGACTCTCTTTCCTTACCAAAAGCTTAAACTACTTAAATAATTATTTCTTCAAGGATTAATGCACAAATGTAAGTGAAGATCACTGTTTTACCTTGGTGTGTATAGGTGGGTTGCTGCCAAGCCTAAGTTTGCAGTAGACACTTGGGTTTCCCACCGATTGTCTCAAATTGTTTCCACGTTTTATTATAACAGTTAGTGTCCCCGGTAAACTCTGCAGCAGAAGTTCAGCTTTCTCCTGAAATCGGGGTGGGCCACATTGGATCAAGTATTGCAGTAAAGGAATAGCCTCCGAAGCAGCAACAGTCTGAGCTTTGAAAACTTCAGCCGGGCACACAGACCATGCCTGCCTGAGAAGGAACAGTGAATCTAATGCTGCTTCCTGAGACACCTCTGATCCGGTTTTGAGGCACTTTACCAGAAGGGGAATACTCAGTGTAACAGGTTCAGTGGCTCTCAAGCGAGGAAAGTTACTTAGTAGTGCATTTAGTGCTTTTAAATACTCCTCATTCACACTTCCAGAGGCCAATAAATCCTTTTCGATTGCAGCTGCACATTTACCAAACAGTCTAAGAGATTCGAAAAAAGAAATACAATGTTTTAAGAGCTCAAATATGTGAGAAGAAAAACAGAATAGAATTAGCACAGGTAATAACTACATGAATAGATATATACGAATGATATTAGCCATGATTATCGATTACAGATGGCGCTTCTTAATATATGATGGACAGAGATCTCCCAAATTTCATCTCAGAAAGACAAATGAAAGCTATCAAATATAAGCCAGGTTTACTTGGACTCTTGTGTCCACTCTCATGAGTTGTGTTGAAGAGTGAGATGAGTTTTGGGTATGGATCTGTATGTTATTGTAGATATTTAACCAGTAAAATCTACTACAACAAAATGAGAAACAATTGTCTAGATTTTTGAGGATTGTAGCAGAGTCATCTTACAATATTTTGTATCATTGCAAAGGTGTCATTTACAACATAGTATAAGTTTGTCTCCTATGTATCCTCACATCTCATCCTGGTCTCCTTGCTGAATCAGGCACTATAAGATGCCCATGTATATGAAAAACTGATAGATAAGTGTACAATTGAAGTTCCTGTTTAGTGGTTATTCAGATAGGTGTAAAGCTGACAACAGAAGGTGCCGACAACTAGTTGTACCTCTTAGATTATTTTACAACAGAATATTCAGAAAATTATTGAATCAAATATTTTATATCTGGCGAATACCAATGAACAAGCAAGATCTAGAATATTCTTAAAATTAGTTGAGTATAGATGCAAACTTAATATAGCAGCAAATTCCATGAGAATAACTCGAGGATTTAGTAGAAAATGATAGTAGAACAAGATACTGAATGAACTATGTACCATGCTGAATAAAATCACAGATCTACCAGGGCACAATTTGGCAGCTATATGCTTCATGAAAATAAACTAAACAGCTAAGTTAGACATTACTGAACCTTCCCATTTTTTCATGAGATTTAAGCTTCCAAAAAATGATAAGGGGTTTAAGACAATACCAGTAATTGTTGTTACAGTCTCACTGGAAGCATATTCTTGGATAGTTTGAGTAGAAAACAGAAGTTTAACAAACATCGCTGCCTGGGCTGAAGTATCTGGATTGCTGGAATTGATCAGCTCAAGCACAACTTGGACACCACCAGCTTCTGCAACAGCTCTCTTATTAGACCGGCTGTAAGTTACTAGGTTTTGCAGGGCACATAAGGCTACAACTTTCATTTCTTCAGTTGGTTGATCTTCAAGGAGATTTATCAGAGCCCGGCATGCTGAAACAGCATCTGTAGTTCGAGCAAGACCTTCATTCTGGAATAGATCACCTAACGCAAGAGCTGCAAGCAACTTCCCCTGCTGAGACTGTGTTTGAGGATCTAGAAGGTACATTGATAATGGTAATATGGCAGATTTAGCAGCTTTTGAGTCTCTAATCTTCACATTGTTCAATAATGATTCCAATAATCTGGCTGCAGCTTCCTCACACTGATGACTCCTGACAAGTTCTAGCAGAGCCTCCACTGCGCCACTTTCAGCCATTGCTTCTGCGCTAGTTGAATCATCACTTTCCAAGACAAGGAGGGCATTCAGTGCACCAATAACTGTAGTTTCTGTTCCAGAGTGAAGCAGTTGCACTAGAACAGCCACAGGCACCTCCAGAAAATATTCAGAGCTATACTGCAAGATAATGGACAGAATCGAAGCAGCAGATTCCCATATAGCATGAGGCAAGGGAGTGTCAGATTGCAGTATGACCTTAGATATTTCATGGACACCACCTTGTTTTGCAATTGTGTTTGACCAGATCATGACAATTTTAACGAGAGCTTTTATTGCTTTCTGCTGTAAGATGCATATACCTGATCCAAGAAGTTCAATGAGAGGAATAATTGCTTGCTGTGTGACTGGATCCTTCTGCAGGTGTTCCTCCAAAAGAAGAATTGATAGAAGTTCTGCAGCTAACTGTTTTACCGCTTGACTGGGTGAATCCAGTAGTGCAATGACTGGTTCAATAGCCTGTTGAGGTGTCAGGTTATAATTAGCTCGACACTGGGATTGCTCCAAAATATTAACAAGAACCTTTAATGTACTATGCTGTCCATCAGCACCAAATTCAGATCTTGTAAGTAAAAGAAAAAGTGGATCCACAACTTTGGCAGCTGATGGACCCTTAACTATGCTAGCATTGTTAGTCAATATTCGAAGAAGTTCTGCAAATGCAACACAAAGAAAATCTGGAGCTTTGTGAAGAATATCAAGTATTCTTTCTATTACTCCGCACTTTACCAATTCCAACTTACAATCTGGCCTGTTTTTGCCTAATTTTATGAATGCACTAGCAACTGCCTCATGAAGGCTATAATTTTTACCAGATAGCAGATCAACCAGTGGGACAACAGCTCCATGTGCAGCAATTACTTCCGCCAACTGATCTTCATCTAAAAGCTTATCCAATGTTCGAACTGCTGAGTGTTGAGCAGAACTAAACTCACCTACTAGTAGAGACACCATAGGATCCACACAACGTGCAGCAACTGCAGTAGATCGGATTCTTGTATTTCCAAAAAGAACAGCACATAACTCAGCAGCATCTCCCTTCAGTTCTAGTGAACTATTTGAAGAAAGAATCCGGACGAGAACATCCACAGCGCTCAGTTCCACATCCACAATGTTAAAGGCTCTTGATGGGTTATCATGAAGCAGCCTAACAAGTGCAGCGATAGCAGCATGTTGCTCCCTTGCAGAGCCAGTACTCAAAATCTCTACAAGAGGTTGAATAGCTTGCCGAGCTGACTCTCCATGCCTGATATGATCTGATGAAAACAAACTCTCAAGTGCTTTAGCTGCACTATACCTGGAATTTCTTCCTCCCAAACGTAAGACTGCAATAAGTTGATTAACAGAACTATGTGCTGATTCATGATGCCTTACTTCAGCGGTGCTGAACAGAATGCCCAGTAGATCTGTTGCGGCTTCTTCTGTTGTATCTTGTGGGCCAAGTGACAGGTACTTATTAAGTGCCTCCAGGGCCCCAGAATCAACCATTACCAGCTTGTTTGATGGGCAATCTACTGCTAGCTGTGCTAAGAGGCCTAATGCAAGAAAAGGTGCACCTGGTCGATCTGGAATTGGCTTGAGTAGATCAACAAGTGCAGGTATTGCTTTCCGTGAAGTTGTGCCAATCCTAATTTCATCAACTCTGAACAACCTCTCCAGTGCAACTTGTTGTGGATTTGGCACCAAAGAGAACTCCTCTGCCAATTCTAGAAGATCAGCTATATTATTGTCAGCACAACCAAGCAAAGATATAAGCCCATTAGCTGCCCCAGAATTAGCAACAGAAAGCAAAGTTCCTCTGCTACCACCAGAAACTAGACTTGCCAAAGCCTGTGCGGCAAAGTATCTGTTCACAGACTGCTCTGATCTCAACAAACTTGCAAGCACTGGAATAGAGCGCATTGTTGCATTTGAACGTATAATATCCCTGTCTTGAAATAGCAATGCTACGAGTAAAGCAGAAACCCACATACCGTTATCTTCTCTAGAATCGCCCTGCCAGTTTCATGTTCCAAAATGCAAATAAGCTATGAAGTGACTAGGGCTATAGATTTTATGGACAAACATAATGAATTTTGAAAGCCATCATAAGCATAAAAATTGTCAGCTAACAGATATAGAAAAATATTTAAAGTTGCTTTACTATGGAATGCAACAGCAGAACAAGTTGCTGACTTACCTGTATAGACAGGAGTCCATGACAAGAGATTTTGTCAGCGAGGATCTCAACTGCCCCAGCCTCCATTATAATTGCTTTGGTATGATTATCATGAATAGCAAGTTTAGAAAGTAGCCATAGGACAATCATGTTACCGGAGATCAAAGCTGTGCTGAGTTCCACTTCACCAGTAATGGGATGCCTTTTGGGATGCCTGTTGATTATAATACCAGTTGGCCATTCATCATTTCTGTGGTCAAATGAAGAACTTGTGGGGTGTAGCATCTTCACAAGGGAATGAATAAGTCGCATGCATAAGCTTGTTTCATGCAAGGCATCTACCAGCTTCTGGCTCTGGGCTTCTGCAGCACAAATAAGGAGAGCACTTCCTCCGACTTTAATTTTGAAACTGTTGGACTCAACTACTCGTCTTGCAATGGATGGCATACACACAGAGGCTCCAGATACTAGAACACCGAGTATAGAGTGTTGATTATAACAGAGTCTTGACAGTACTTCTATAGCTTTATCTTGCAACAAGGATGTTCCTTCAGCTATACAAGAAACTAAAGGGGCTATCTTGTGGGGATTTTCAGCAAGGATTGACCATGGAGGATTTACAAGGTCTATTGAATTTTTGGACCTCGATAACATCACAAGTGCATCAAGAACTTCTGAAGTAGCTGCGTCTTGAATACTTGCAGATTCTAGAGTGTCAATGAGTGTGAGAACTGTCCCAGCACGGTTTACAATATCAGCCAATGTCTGATCAACAAAGTGACACTGAAGAAAATGAGAGATTGCTGCTGCAGCATGAGTTTTCCCTTCCATAGTGCCATCTTGCATAACACGTGTAATAGGGAGAATAATCTCCTCAGGAGATGCTTGTGTGGAAATTTCATAATCCAGAAGAAGATTAGCTAAAGCATGCGTTGCCTGCTCAGCCACTTCAAGAATTGGGGAACTGGCAAGAATAACTAATGGAGCCAAAGCATCTCTAGCAACTGCAGCAACCTCCTTGTTCTGCATAATGGAAAGAAAAATAGCAGCAAGGCAGCACGAAGCCTCTGTCAGAAATTTTTCAGACTCAACATTAAGTAGATTCATGATAGACACAAGAGTCTTCAAAGCAAAATGAGTTTCTCTTAAGTCTTTGCGGCAGTGAAAGAGTGCTGCAAGAGCTGATGCTGATTTAGCTTGAGTCTCTTCTCTTGCAGAGCTAAGGATTTTTATCATGGTCTCAATGGCATCATTTGCAGCACTTCCTTCACGCAAGATGTCATTCAGGGGTGCCACTGAGAGCAAACTTCTTAGTGCATCCAATATATGAACTTTAGACTCAGGCTCACTGCTAGTTAGCAGAGCTGACAGCTGGCTGATAGTTCCAGTGTCCGACTTTTGGATTAAATAGTTTATAGTTCTTGATGCAATTTCCTTCCCATTATCACTTCCATTCTTTAGCAGCCACAGTAAAGCAGGTACTGCATCAGCGCTTTCAACACATGCTCTTATATCTTCACTGTGGTTACAGAGGTTGCCAAGGATCATTGCAGAATCTTCTTTTGCTTTGGAAGATCCTGTTTCCAAGATTTGAACAAGAGGTGGTATTCCTCCAGCAGCAGTTATGGCCCATTTGCTTTCATCATTCTCATTGGACAGAAGGCAAAGCAAAGCAACTGCATATTCCTGCTGTTGCTCTGAAGAGAGACCAAGAAGAGATATCAACAACTGAACACCATCACGACCTTGCAATGCATGCCATAGACTGCATTCTTTGTTGCACAGTATAACCAGAGATTTAACAAGCTCCTCTTGCGCCTCGTTCATTGTTATAGTTATTAAACAAACAAGCAAGCGCTTTGCATCAGGATTTTCAAGCGTCCTTGAGAGTATGTTGTTCCCATACAAGCTGGCTAAGGCTTCAATAGTACGCTCCTGCACAAGAAACGCCATCTTTGGTTTGAATTGCTTTACTAGTATCTTCTCAATAACCAAAGGATCTGATGGCCTGATAGAGTCAGCATTTATATCATATATCATTAAGGCTGAAGCTAAAGCACCCAATGTGTCAGCAACCTGTGAAGGTGAAGAACATGATTCAAGGCTCTCACCAAGGCTGGAAATGACAAACGACAACCCACCAGATATATTTGCCAATGCACACATTGCATTTTCCTGCAATGCTTGAGCAGATTCCCCTTGCATAAATTCTTTTGATGGAGCTATAGTTGCATTGATTAAAGCAGGGATCCCACCTAAAGTAGCAATCTCACGTCTGGCTTCCTTACACTGTGCAGAAAGAGCTTTAAGTGTGCCTGCAGCCTCAGCTCTGACAGAGGCTTCATTTCCAGGCCCAAGCAATTTGAGGAGTTGTTTGGTGGCTTCTGCAGCTAAGACTCGAGAACAAATTGATGCATCTTCCATCATTACACATCCAAGAAGACAGCAAGCATTTGCCAAGGTACTTATTTGCCCGGAAACAATCAGTTTTATGAGTATATCTACCCCACCATATTCTATAGTTGCCAACCAAAATCCCTCTGCATTCTTGGATAAGTTTTTTAATGCAGAAATAAGCAACCCATCAACCATGCTTCCATTTCTAGGACTGTTCTTCAGTTGGTCCCATAAGGCAGGAACAACTCCTTCAGTTGAGAAAATCTTTGATCCAACATGGTCCCTTGCCCCACCTTGTGAAACAGCATAAATAGATTTGGCAGCTGCAGTTTGGCCCTCGGCTGAGCTAGACTTAAGGAGAGCAAGCAAAGGAGGAATGCATCCACCAAGTAGTACTTTTACTCTTACTTCTTCCTCCTTGCAAAGAGATCCTAATACAGAGGCAGATAGCATTTTGACTCCCAGTGATCCTGATCTGAGAAGAGCAACAAGTACTGGAACTGCTTGTGTGTGAGAGCCAACAGCCCCAAAAGCACTATCACGAGTTACGACAAGATCTAGTAACTCTTTCAAAGAGTTCTCTTTTTCTTGATCTGTTGAAGAAACCTGACGCAAATGTTCAATGCACTGGGCAACACTTGAAATCGTTCCATCTGGATCTCCCACATTGCCACGATCTCTGGAAGCAGATAATGAATGAGCTTAAAGTAAGTTAAAATTGATACAACTACAAAATTAAGATGACAATTCTGAGCTATGTCAGACATGGTAAGATCAAGCTTTTTAATACATCTAATTCAATGCTCACTAAGAGAGAATCAAACTCTGGGGTAGTCTTTCAGGGGGTGCAAAATGACAAGCCCAACAACATCAACATTCTGAAACCCAGGCAGATGGCAGATGAGATTGTAAAAGATTATATACACCTAGGACAACTGTATGTTGATTTTAGTCATGAGCAATTGGATGTTTAACTATATTTCTTTCTGTCTTAACAGTTTATTTCTAGACAACCTGAACTTAGTGCTCAATGGACATAATAAACTGTCCCAATTTTGTGCCTGACCCAAGTTTTGGCACATAGTTATGGCAGAGCTGTTCATGGTTTGGTCCATTCGTGTCATCTGTTATTCTCTTATACTGCCATTACCATCTGTTATACTTGCATCATGCATCTATCTTGCCAACATGGCTAGCACAAGCACCTTGGCTCGCACAATGTCAAAAAGGATTAGCACTCCAAAAGGTGGACTTGTTCATGCTAATGTCACTAGAGATGTCTAGAAGGACTAACTGTAGTAACTTATTATTTATTTATATATATATGTGTGTGTGTGTGTGTGTACATGTTTTTATTAATAATCGTATTGTTCTTACTTACAAAGTTTTACTTTCACATGTACTGTAAAGTGTAAAATCTGTCCAATTTAAGCTTCCATATTAGCAGCATAGTATGAATAAGGCACTGATGGCAGGGCAGCAGTTGCAAGCAACAACTTCAGTTTCAAGTTGTCAACAAAGAGAAAAAGGATATTTCAGACTTCTAGAATAATGGAACTTATCGTCTACCATGGTATGTAATTTTTACTTGTCACTAGCTTAGTAACTACTTTTTTGTCTTTTTCATTTTATGCTCCATATATTCCAAAGTAAAGAAGGAAAGGTGTACATGCTAATATGTCCTATGTGATGTATTGAGATATGCTAACCAATCATACTGCCATAACCCATTATGCAGATTGTAAACAGTGATCTTACTCACAAGTACACAGTAAAAGACAAAAATGTTCTTTTTAAAGTACAACAGATGCAGGATCATTAAGGAGATTTTGGCAATTTGTAGTTGCAATGTTTATACATCCATGGTATTAGAAAAGAACATTTTCTTATAGCTAACCAAGATATGTCTCCTTTTGACCAAGGTGAAATGTACCCAGATACTCCCAAAATTTTCAAGATATTAAGGAGGAATTAACACCCCCAAGCTTCTTTTGAATAATCAAGTGGATCAAGTAACAAAAGTTCACGAAAATGACACAACAATTCTCAAAAAAATTATATATTTTACATATTAAAATGTTAATAAATGTCATAAATGTGTCATGGTCACACAGGTCAGCTCTTCTTCCTATTTGCTTGAAATAAACAAGATTTCACATTGTTCAACCATTTAAAATTGCTAATATTTTCAAAATATGTACATGCAAATGAATTTTCAGTTAGTTCAGATGCAAAAATTCAAAAAAAAAAAGAACTGTGTTTTTTGGAGAACTTTTAAATTAGTTGACCATTCAACAAAAGCATACGGATTCTCTACCTTATATGTACCATGAATGCTGACAGCCATTAAACATGTTAGCTCCAAGATATGACAACAGTTTTGCCAAGATAAACAGTGTCTCTATCATTTATTCATTGCATATGAATTTTCGGTAGAAAGATTGCAAGTTTAATGTTTTTATCAAATTATGACTAGTTTACAGATCTGAGCCATTACACATGCAAGGATTTGATGCACCTTGTACCACTACTGACATTAGGCAATGAGTGTTTAAGAAGCAAAAAATCAAGATATTTCACTCACCTCAAGCCCATCTTTGTGACTGAATATGGAGTTGGTGGCTCCGATTCTTGAATCTTAGAATCCAACTTTTTCTCCTGTGACAATATAAACAATGCAAATCAGATGCTGAATCAAATGAGACAAAACATCCATTTAAACAAACTTCTTAGGTCTGCATGGACATCGGTAGTTCATAAAGAGATAGATAGCTCATGTATTATTTAGATACAGAAATGATCTATTTTATGAATGAATCACTAATTGGTCCTCCCCATAATAATAATTTTAAATGTGTTGGAAAAAGAGTTAAATTTTGCTGGCATAAGTTCAGTAAAATCAGTTAATCCTCATTCCTCAGTTCCTCACAATATCTGATCATCAATCAATGAGATTTTGGCAGTTTTCACGATGCCCAATCATGCCATTGCATGCCACAATAAAGAAGAAGCTTAATGGATGTAAACAATATGGAATCCATGGTTTGCTGAATGAGGCAAATTCAGAGAATATTGACACAGATTTAGTTTTGAAGTATTGTAACAGCAACTAACAAATGAATTTTAGTATGGTATTTCATGCACAGTATTGTGGGATATTGCGGCTTGTGATGTGATTCCATGTGAGATGTATATCGATCATACTCAGCAAGTGCAGCATTAGGAAATTCTGATGATTGATCTGTCCTTTTATTTTTAAATTTTCAATATTCATCAAATATGATGTAATAAAATGATGGTCAAGAAGATGGTCAGCCAACAAGCAATTTCAATTTGAGGGCAGTTACAAGCTCTTACTATGATACTACACATCAACAATTGCATCCTCACTGGAACTCTCACAGAAGGTTTAGTGAATTATCATTTTTCAAATCCTTGCAAGTGGATGTAAATTAAATTAAACTGGAATATCAGTTAAATATACAAAGTGAATAGTATATCTAAGGTTTTCGGATTAGAAAGGCAATTATTCTTGCATTATTTGGAACTAGGCATTTGGTAATTGTATTCACATATACCTTTTCTCAACACTGAGATTGAAGTGCATCTCCAATAAGCACTCTCATAATCTTCCTTTTTAAGATCAAATCCTCTTGGGGTATCAGTTTTCAAACATAGTCTATTGTATTTCTAACAAATCAAGAGGACACAACAAGCAAACACATTAAGAACTTCACACTACATAGAATTTGTGGCATCTAATGTCATGTATAAAGGAAAAGTTTGAAGCCTAATATTGTGGCATTTCTATGCAAGGATTTTAATTTCGAATAATACCGCCCGTATCGGGAGGTACATACCGGTCCGCTAGTAGACCAGTACATAGACTGTCTGCTACCAGGCGGTACCGTCGATTGGGGCTGCTTCCGCCCTGTTACTATCCTAAATTGGTCAATGACAGTCGATTTCAACTGTCGCTGCCCTCTATCGGGTGATACTAGCCAAGGGAGAGCCGAGGGAGAAGAAAGAAGAGGGAGAAGAGAAGGGAGAACCTGAAGATCCGACGTTGCTCTCCCTTGACGATCCCGATCTGTTGCTGCCCTCCCTTGCCGGATGCCATAGATGAGATGTTGCCTCCTCATCATTTGAGGTGATGTAGCCTCGGCGTTGTCGGCAACTTCTCCTCATCTATGTGGGGAGAAGAAACCTCGGTGATGTCGCGAGGAGAAGAAATGTTGCCTTGTCGAGGTGACATATCTTCTCCCCATGCGGGCAGAAGAAACAAGGCGGCGACATCACCTCGTCGCCCTTTTTTACACAGCGGGCAGAAAAAGGAGGCGAAGTCGTCTTTTTTTTTTAACTTATATATATATGCATATATATATATATGTATATATGCATATATATATACATATGTATACACACACACACACACACACACACACACACACACACACACATATATATATATATATATATATATATATATATATATATATATATATATATATATATCGAGTGGTACACCCTAGTGTACCACTCGGTACTCTGTACCGTACCCTACTGAGCTATGCTCGAAACTCTAATACAGTACGAAATTACGATCCTTGTTTCTATGTAATATCCCTCTGACCTGCAAAGATGCCAATTTAACATTCAATTGCCAAAAAATGTCCAAAGCAAATAAAGAGGATCAATATAAAAGGAGGAGCTAACATGGATCAAAATGTTAAAAGACACTCTAGTTACCAACAAGTCTCATTCTCAAAAATAAAAATAAAAAAAACCTTGAAGAAGAAAATTATTACCTTGTGAAGCCTATTTTCAGTTGATGCCAACCACATTTAGAAAGTATATACAGATCAATCTATCGTCAATCACAAAAAAAATACTAAGAAACAAAAGTTAGCATCACGTTTGTATATACTTGATAAGAATTAGGAATTCTTTTCTGCAAGCAGCCCATTCATTTGGTACTGCAATTAGGGGTTGACATGGTTTTATCATCGTGCCCTCTACTTACAGTTTTATATTTCTTTTTCTGTTTTGAGGATAATGAGATAACTTGCCCAATATTAACCTAGAACCATATTAAAAAAAATAGTTTGCATTGAGCCATAATCATATCAACAAAGCATTATAATTCCCAACAAGACTGTTAAGAAAACAATGACTAGCAAAGATCAGCTGTAAAAGAATAGTAGCTTCAAGCATCTGCTTTTCTCTATGATATTACAGAGGAGGAGGATTTCTACAAATGGCACCAAGAAAAGGCAATCAATTTTATTTACAGAAACGGGAAAGAAACAGTCAAAAGACTAACTACCAGATCTGATGCTCCATAGCTGCCACCATTGCTGCTTGTGTACCTCCAAGCAAGTGTTGTCGCCATCTTTACTGCAACCGAGTGATCTCTTTGCTAAGTAGATCTAGATGTCCACTTTGCAACAACCTATCCCAATATTTATTCAGGAGAAGCAGAACAACCAAAAAGAGATAATCAAGATCCACATTCATAAAAGTACAGTAACTAGCTATGCGACCAAATTAGGGCGAATTCTATGCTGACGAATAGCAATCAGTAGTAAATCTAATCAATAAAGACTCGACAAAGAGACACATTATGATTCTTTAATGCGTAATAGGGAGGGACAAAGATCCTCATTTAAACCAAATCTGCATTCGCCTTTTTCAGATCTGAGGATTTCTCGCTGCTCCCAAAATGGTCTCGAACAAGAACACCAACCCATGCCAGAAATGTACAAATCCATCGAGCGCATTCGAATCACAAGCTCGTCAGCTAATTCCTACCACCTCCCAAAGAAACGACGGAAAAATGAATCCATCTCCGGAACCGAAGGCTCCAAGATCGCGATTTTCGATGAAATCGAGGCAGCAAATAATCACATCCATGTCCGATTCCTCAAACGGGACCAGATTGTCGCCTCTTGGGCACAAATTCTTCAAAGATCCAGAATTGAAACTCGCTGACGAAAAACACACGTCACAAATTCCGCGAAAAGAAAAGCCAAGACAAACCTTTACAGGGATTCTGCAGAAAGAGGGCTTGATTTCCAGAATCGGAGCGTTGTTGTTCCTCCTCCACTTCCGATCGAGCGGAGAGGAAAAAGATCCCTGGATTGTTACGACTACTGTTATTCTTCTTCTTCTTCTTCTTCTAGTTTTGCTCGCTCTGAATCGAGTTTCAATGTATTTATACAGTGAGCTTTCTCTCTCTCCAGCGCCCGCCGACAGTTAAAACCAGTGAGGGGATGGAGCGGCGGCTCGTAGAGGAGCGGCGCCAGCCGACACCGTTGTCTTTTATTGAAGGAACTTTAGTTGCTAAATTATGCCCATTTTATTTCATTTTCCACTTACCTTGACGTGGAAAAAGAAAAAAATAGACTATCTTCAAAAGAATATCTTTACTCTATCTTCTAAGTGTAAATTAATAGCATGATGAAATAGCTTTCAAATCACAAGATAAAACATTAAAAGCTTAATATGAAATTGGATTCTTTGATCCAAGTGCTCTCGAAAGATGATAAATTATATTTTATCATCATTGATCGGATGGATTTGTAAGGAATTATTCATCTAAGATGGTAGGTGTTTATGTTTTTGAGAATAATTCGATGAATATATGAGTTATCGATTCTCCTGCTTAAGACTAAATATAAGGTGGTGTTTTCGAGCATAGAAATTAAAGTTGAATATTTTAAATATTGATCGATTTAGTATTCCTCGGTAGTAGCTTCTTATAGGAAAAAAAACTGAAAGTAAAATGACATATGATTGATTGATTAGGGCGGACTACATGGCAATTGCTTAACTGTGTACTAATCATGTTAGTAGATACTAATTAATAATATTATTTTTTTTTCTGAAAGTATTCGATTAACTTGAGAGCTAATTTGGTAATCACATAAGAACATAATTTCTTTTCCCTGTCAAACGCAAATGCTAATTTGTAGCCAGCTACGAAGGCCGAGCCGAAAACCCCTCTCTCTCTCCACTCATACATCAAGCAACAGCTGGCACAACAGCGGTAGGTAGTACAATACTCGGCACTAATCAGTGAGACTTTGATTCAATTAGCTGATAATGACGTCGGCCATCTCTCACCAATATGATGCGTTCTCCCGACCTCCCTGCGGTTGAGACACAGCCATATAAGAGTTCGTGGACTTGGGAGAACACAGTACACGCATCACCACCGTCAAAATCTGACCATTTGCACCATAGTCGGGGGTTTCTTTATGGCCTCCCACGGCAACCGTGATCGAGACCGGGCAACGGGCACGGACCTTCGCAAGCTGGGTGATTTGGACGTTACAGCAGGTCGATTGGAATAATAAACTATGTAAAGCTTCTTATAATATACATGTCGAAGTTGACGTAATGCGTTGCTCATGACTCTGCGTTGGAGTAACCCAAGTTAGACGCTGTAAATATTCAATACCTCAAAACTATTATCATAACTATGTTATGTGGTCATCATGGGACGGCTCGGTATCTTTTAGATAGGTAGGATTTTGCTTTTAAAGGTATTTATTCCTCTCTCTCTCTCTCTCTCTCTCTCTCTCTATATATATATATATGGGATATTTTAATGATTAATATATTCTTTTTTAATGCTTGTAAAAAAGTAAACGTGAAGCTTTCTCCATCATCGACCGTGAGTGACTGTTGGTAGTCCTCTGGTCCTTCTCCTTGGTCACTAAGGATGAAATCTACTTAAAGAAAGAATTATCATGCTCGGTAAACGAAGCAAATACGAAGAAGGATCACTTGTCAAGATGCATCAGTTTTATAAGAATTAAGCAGTGCTAAGTGATGGTGATAGCATATAATATTTTTCCAATTCTTACTGATCAATTGAGAAAAATCTTCTTTTCTAATATATATATATATATATATATATATATATATAAATAGTCATTACACTCAACTACTTCAAGTGTGCTTTATAATTACATCTTATTCTATCATGATATAAGATCCATTGCCTTAAGAGCAATACTTATCTCTTCATCGACGAGAATCTGCATTTTTTGCTGTCAACGCTCCCCATGGACACAATCTGCCATTGCTCCCACGACACTTGTAAAGTCCTCGAGCGACGACACCACCACTCCGGTCGGAGCTCCAAAGGCTTCTAACCAGCCTCCTCTGTTGCTCCAATGGCTAGCATTGCACTCCCTGTCGAGAGTCCAAGTGTGAGTGTCGTCGATGATGCTATCTTCTTCTCGTCATTGTTTGATCCGCACAAGCGACTGCCCCTCTTCTTCATTAGTGAAAAGTCCCTCTCTAGTAGATCTACACCCTCTCTTCCGACGACTATGATCCATTGGTCGTAGACCCCTCTCTTTTCTTTTACTTGCTATTGTCAATCACTATCACACTACTGCTCTCCAAGAGACGATCCTCGCCAAGTGATTATAACCTCTGGTTCGCTGATAGTCTTTCTCAGCGTAGAGAACTGCTACAGATCATTGCAAACAGATTCTCTACTGAACTGCAAATAGCGTCGCGCTGCCGCAGCTATCCTTTGCACTGCCAATAGTGATGCAGCTCTCTCCACCACTGCAAACAGCATCGCACTGCTACAGCTCTCTTCAGCACTGCCAACAGTGTTGCAGCTCTCTCCCGCACTTCAGCACTACAACGCAACTAAACCAAGTGGATTTAGATAGAACTCAGTTCCTAAAGTTGATTGTAACATAACTAATGATCTATAATTAACTAATATCTTTGGTAAATAAAGATACCATCGTGTTTTCATTTGAAGCTATCAGTTAGTACAAGAAAAGAAGTTAATATGATGTTTAGCAGCAGTAATTATCTTTGGTTTCTTTCATAAATGTATTTTATTAAGGTATCAATTAATAGTGATCGACATTAGAACATGCGTCTCTATATGTAAATTTGGTAAACTTATCATTTTTGTTGTAGTTGATTCCTCCGCTGGCAAAATTTGGCAAGAATAGAGTAATGAATTTACTGGCAAACATGAGTCGAGTGGTAGAACTATCTTGTGTCTACCCTTTTGGCTGTTGGGTTTCGACTGAACTTTCTTTGGTATGTCGAAGAAGTATCATTTGCTTAAATATCTTATTTCATGCCAAGATCCTTTGTGGGGTCAAAGCAAAACTTTACTGCAAAGTTAATAGCAAACATATGGAGGTGTGCATTTGCTATTAGTCAAAGCAATGCATATAAGTAGAAAAGTAAAATCCAAACATCAGTTTTACAATATACTGGATGAAACCTTATTTAGGAATAAACATTTGACATAAAAGTTATATACTGGACAAAAACTAAAGCATAACACCAAAAGTCAATGGCACAAGCATTTAAATCAAAATAAAAATTGACATATCATATAATGTCATTTTTCTGTAAAAATCATAATTTAATTTCAGCTCATTAATAATAGAGATTATGTAACATTGCATCAGATATCTAACGATTTATGCTAGGAAATATAAGTATACCCAGATTTGATGGTAGGAATTTAAGTACTCCCAAATTTGATGATTTCATAGAGGTTAAATGGAAATGAGAGTCACGAAGGACTTTGCAATGGATCTTATAGCTACAATATGCTTCCATCACCAGGGTCACTAAAGGCCCTACTCAACCTAAAAAATTATTAATGCACTACTTAGACCTTAAAAATTTATTAACTATTTAAAAAATTAAAAACCACAAAAGTTTCTAATAAAAAAATTAGAGAATCCAAAAGTTTCCAATCAAAAGTATTATGAAGATGATTTATGATATAGAACAATAGATGTACAATAAATTTAGTGAAATATAGGAAGCAAACAAACAAAACGAAGAACAGAGTAAAGAAAAATATTAAAAAGATAAGGTGGGAGAATGTTGGAAAGATGGGAATGAAGAGATGATCTATGTTTCACCATTATCATGTTTTGCTTTGATGTAGATAAAATACTAGAAGAAAGAAAATGATCCCGACCATCTTATGTTTATAGGCTAAACTTATAAACATTTAGGCTGCTCATTGATCAATTTGGTTGAACCAACTTCAAGTTTAAGAACAATAAAAAGGTTATAAGTTTAAGAGTAAGACCTAGTTAGTTTGGATAAAAATTGAAGAACTAGATTGATCTAATTAGGATCAGTCTAGTTGAAATGATGATCTATACCACCTTGGATTACTCCTGGACTATGCCTGAACTTAGGCACAATTGGGTTCATTGTTTTGCTAGGGCTTAGACTCATATGGGTTGACTGCTTAGCTCGATCCTAGGCTCAACTGGGTCTAGGTTTCCTTGCTTAAGGCCTAGATCTTGATTAGGCTCAATTAGGTCCGGATCATTTTGCTCGGGCTTGGATCCTAATCAACTTGACCTAATCTCTCTAGTCGGGTCAATCAAACCCAACTTGAGTTGGACCTAATTTGTGTCCCCTCTCAAATAAGAGGGTTGGGCTTATTTAGGATTGGCCTAACTCTTCATCCAGGTTTATGATAAACTGGAATACACCCAATCTATAACATCAATGACATAAGTATTTGACTCAAAATAAAAGTTGATATTTTATATAACATCATTTTTCTATCAAAATCACAATCCACTTTCAGCTCATCAACAATATAGACTAGGTAATACTGCATCAATGCATTAGATATCTAATGATCGATTATAACCGTACAAGTAAACCTAGATTTGGTAGTTCATAGTGATCAAAGAAAAATTAGGGTTACTCACGAAGGTGCTTCATAATCGGTCTTTTAGCTACCATATGATTATGTGCTAGAGATTTGTTAACTCAATCTAAAAAAAATGTTAATTATTTTAAAAAACCTCAAAATTTTCTAATTAAAAGACCAAAGAATTCAAAAGTTTCTAATCAAAAGTATTGTGAAGATGATTTATAATATAAAATAAAATTTGAGCCTAAGTATCAACTCATTACGAATGGACTTATAATAAAGGTAGAGAAATGAAGGAAGCGAACGTAGGAAAAGAAGAAAGTAAAGAAAAATGTTAAGAAGACGAAGGTAGGAAAGAAGGGATCCAATCAATATGTTTCATGTTGCTTCGCTTTGATAAGTAATATAACAAAATGAAAAGAAAATGACCTTAGACATTTGATATTAATATACAAAATAAGTAAACATTTAGGTCACTGGTTAACCAATCAAATTAAAGCTGAAACGATGATCTAGCCCACCTCGGACTACTGTTAGACTATGCTTGGACTCTAATCTAAGCTAAACTAGGTTTGTTGCCTAGTTGGGGGTTCGAGCTCACATCATGTATGATACCAAAAATAAGTCAATCATCATTATGGGCATATAGATAGGGGGAGATAAGGTTAACTCCGTCATCATTTGGTTGTCATTATCAAAAGGGAGAGAAATGATGATTAATATCAAAAAGTTGATTTAATGTATGAAGTGATAAATGCTTAAAATTTTTAATATCTTAGCATCATGAATGTTATGCTCAAAATGATGTATCATGAATGCTTTAGTATCATGCATGGGAGAAATGATGAATGTTTGGTATCAGAGTCACGTTTTTCTTATTTGGTTTAACACCCAAGAGAAATGGCTTTTATCGGATTTCAAGAGGGTCACTCTATCATTCGTTCTCTTATGTTCAATAGGATGAATTACACTTATTGGAAAACTCGAATGAGAGTTTTCTTGCTTTCTTTGAACTTCGATTTATAGAATATCATTTAAAATGGTTTTCAAAAGTCTTTTAATCCAATGAATGAATGGAATGATTTGGAGAAGAAAACTTTTTCTTTAAACACGAAAGATATGAATGCTTTATTTTACACCTTAGATATAAATAAATTTAATCAAATTTCTATTTACAAAACTACACATGATATTTGGCACACTCTTGAAATCACACACGAATACACTAGTAGAGTTAACGATTCTAATATAAATCTTTTGATGTATGATTTTGAGTTGTTTTGAATGAAGTCAAGCGAAAATATCGTTGACATATACACCCGTCTTATGGATGTCATCAATAGTTCAAAAAGTCTTAGTAAATATTTTTTTAATTTTGAACTTATTAATAAAATATTAAGATCATTTTCAAAAAGTTGGGATCCAAAAGTGATGGCAATACAAGAAGCAAAGGACTTAAACAACCTTGCTTTTGAAGAACTTATCAGGTCATTAATGACCTATAAAATGATGTGCAAGACATATGATAAACTTAATGAACATGAAAACAACATTCCAAAGAACATGAAGGATTTGACACTTCGAATAATAGAAGACCATTCGAGCGAATGCTCAAGTAATGATGACATAGAACTCCTCATAAGTAAATTTATGAAATTTATAAAATATGAAACTGAGAATAAAAATGAATTTAAAGATAAAAAGCTACCAAAGAATAAGAAAACACTCCAAGTGACTTGGGATGAAATGAGTGCATCTAAAGACGAGATGCAAATCGATGAAGACGAAGTTGTGAACTATGCCTTGGTGGCTCTTGACAATAAGGTAAATTACTCGCCCAAAACTCCTTTGTTTTACTATAAAAATTACTTGATGCTTTTCATAAGTTATTTATAAATTAGTTAGTAAAAAATAAAAAAAATATTAAAAAAATTATCATGCTTCTCTTTCTAGTGATTTTGAAAAAAAATTAAAAATTTGAGCATGACAATTACATGTTAACTCCTAGCACTAAGCATGAAAAGTTAGATTCATTTAAAAAGAAAAATGCATTGCTACAACAAACAAAATGATTTTGATTGAAAATGCTCTATGTTTAATAAAATCATGCTTGATGATGTAATGATGCAATGATGTAATGAAAATGTTAAAAGGTTTGGTATCATGCTTGATGATTTTATATTTAATTATATATGATGATTTGAAGTAATGATGATTTTTGGGTGATTATGGTTTATTGATCTTGATGATTTTTGTGATAAATCTTATTTTTTGAGTTTAAACGATGATGCATGTTTTGATTTGGCATAAAAAGATAAAGACATGCTTGCATGAAATCAATCATAAAATTTGAAACTAAAAGAACTTAAGCTATTTTTAATCTTATAGGAATCTATATATGTTGATTTCATTGAATTATTCGAAAAGTGATAACGATGATTTTGGATTTCTTTTTATATGATTCATTTTAATAATGAGATGATATATCCAATTGAATCATTTATCATTGTTTACGACTTGAGATATATTTTATATGAAAAATTTTCCTTGAGTCTCATATAATTTACTCTTTTAAAAGAAGAGATTCATCCAAATGAATCATGATTATTCTTTTGATTACAACTTGAAAGTTTTCTATCAATCAAGAGTTTTCCTTTGATTACAAAAAAGTGCTAGCTTGAATGATAAACTTAAATCTCCCAAATCATAAACTTATACATTTTTCGGATCATGATCTTGATTTCTTAATTTTTATGACTTGAGTATTCTTTTTAAATCAAGATCTTTTCCTATCATTCTTTCTATTTAGAAGAGAAGAAAGAACTCATTAGCTTATCTGTTCTAAAGTGATGGGAAATTTACTAAATTGCTAAGCCTATATCTCTAAAACATTGATAGTTGCACTTCTCTTTTTTGTTGATGACAAAGGGAAAGAAGTTATGATGACAATCATGCATGAAATGATGTATTGAAAATTTGATTATGCATGATTTTATGATGACATGTTGCTTGGATTCATAATTTATTTCTAAATTTATGTTTCTATCAATATGACATATTGATAGGGGGAGTTTGGTTTAAACTCTATTATCAATTGGTTGTCATCATAAAAAAGGGGGAGATTATTGAATCTCGGATTTTAATGATGAAACTAATTGACAGAGTTTGTAATATAATCTACGTTTTGAGTGACACAGGACTAGCTTCAATCAGGAGAGGCAAATTGATTAAAGTAGGAGGAATCAGATGTTGGGTTGGAGTTGAAAATGTTAGAAGATTGGACGTCGGGCTGGAGGATCAATTGACGTATCGACAGAAGGCTTCGTGTCGTGAATTTAGGCATCGAGCCAAGAAGATCGAACATTGCGCTAAGGAGATCAGATGTTATTAGAAGGCAATACACCGATTGGACAATAGGTTGAAGGAGAGGATGATGCGATGAAGGGTCGAACGAAGTGTTAGATGAACCAATGACATGCCATACAACTTAGTATTATTGTAATAATTTGTCTAGATCGAAGTAGTTTCAGTTATAATTGGGTTGGTTTAAAATATAATTAGGCCAACTCAATTAGGGACCAATTGGGCCTAAATTGGGATTGTTTTGAGCCAAAAGAAAGGCCCATTCAGTGACCCAAAAGTTAGGTCAAGCGGTGATAATGCTAGTGTCTCGATCTCCGAGACATAGTCTCCAAGATTGTGTCAGGCGATAGTACCGCTAAACTGGGTGGGGGTACCGCCCAGTGTCAAGTGGTGGTATCACCAGACTAGGCACTTGTACCGCCCAATGTTAGTGCTATAAGTGGTGGTACCGTCAGTACCCTGAAAATCAGTAATGAGACACTTTTAGGCTCCAAGTTTGAATCCATTTAGGGCCTATAAATACCCCTCTCATCCCTACTCAGCATACTTCATCCTCTCCCATAGATCTATAGGAATTCAAGGATATACGATATCTCTAGGAAATACAATATTATTATATGCGTAGCTTTTTAGTTTTGCAGCTTTTTACAAACCAATCTTTCACATGACGATGAACACCTTTTTTTTTTTAAATCTAGGAATTTTATTTTCTATTCTTCCACTGCATATGTAATGCTCTGCCTAGGTTTTCCAACAAGTAGATTAAGATAAAAGTTCTTATCTAAATTATTTTTTTTTTACAAAATTTGTTAGACAACGTAGGTTTCATGATTATAATTATCATATCTTCATCGAAGTAATTTAGAGTTCAATTAAGTTGGTTTTTGGTGTAATGATGCTAACTAAATTAGGGGCCCATTAGGCCTAAATTAGGGCTAAATTTAGCCTATTGGAAAGCTAATTCAGTGACCTGAGGTAGTTCAAGGGGTGGCTATTAGAATCAAGAGCAACACTAAGAGGGGTGGGGGGAGGGGGGTGGGTAGGGGGCGTGAATTAGTGCAGTGGAAAAAATTATCGATTTTATAAAATATTCATTCATTGAAAATCAATCTCAGAAAGTGTTTGACTTTAGAGTAAATGAACTAGCAATTAACTTAGAAAGTAATGACAGTAATTAAAAGCATAATGGAAATGAGTACACCAGAATTTATAGTGGTTCGGTCGTTATGACCTATATCCACTTCTGATTCCTCCATTGAGGTCACCGATATCCACTAATAGTCTTCCTTCAATAGGTGAAGGACCAACCACATTTTTACAGCGCTTTCTCCTTTTCATGGGTTTAGGAGATAATCATTACAAGCCTCACACCTCTCTTGAATAATCACACACTAGAAAGGGGGGAGGAGGACTCTTTGCACTTTTACAACACTTTCACACCCCAAGACTTCAATATTTTATTCACACTTTTATGCCCTTTTATGCAAAAAAGAGTGGGGTATTTATAGGCCCCAATAGCTTCAGAATTGGAGCCAAAAAATATCATATCCCTAGATTTCAAGGTAATGGCAGTACTATCACTAGCAAACTAATACTAAGCGGTGCCACCGCTCAGTCTGGGCAGTACGATTGCTTGATAGAGCTCGGAGACCGAGCTTTGGCGATACCACTGCTTGATAGGGTGGCACCATCGCCTGATAGCATTAACTGCCGACCAGTCTATGTGGCACCACTACCTAGAGCTCCTGGGAGATTGAGTCCTAGGTAGTGCCACCGTCGGTCCTGGCAGTGCCACCGCCATGACTTTAAGCGCTGAATGAGCTATTTAACCGGCCAAATTCAACCCTGTCAAGGGCCCAATTGGCCCCTAATTGAGTTAGTGGGATTAACTAAGATAATTAAGATATTTAAACAAGCAATCTCTGTCTGGTATGTCAATTGTTCTCTCAGCGAATTTTCGACAAACTTCTCGATGAACTTCTGGCGAACTATCGGTGAAATTCTAACGAACTCCCTACAAACTCTGAGCGAACTCAAGACGAACTCTCGACGAGCTCTCGATGAACCCTCGGCAAGCTTTTGGCAAACTTTCGACACATCATCTGAATCTTCGACGTATCGTCTGATCTTTGAAAATCAGACGTGAATTAGTGTAGTGAAAAAAATTATCGATTTTATAAAATATTAGTTCGTTGAAAATCAATCTCGAAAAGTGCTTAACTTTAGAGTAAATGAATTAGCAATTAACTTAGAAAGTAATGGTAGTAATTAAAAGCAGAATGGAAATGAGTACACTAGAATTTATAGTGGTTCGGTTGTTATGACCTACATCCACTTCTGATTCCTCCTCCGTTGAGGTCACCAACACCCACTAATAGTCTTCCTTCAATAGGTGAAGGACCAACCACCTCTTTACAACACTTTCTCCTTTTCACAGGTTTAGGAGATAATCATTATAAGCCTCACACCTCTCTTGAATAATCACACACTAGAAAGGGGGGAGGAGGACTCTTTGCACTTTTACAACACTTTCATAACCCAAGACTTCAATATTTTGTTTACATTTTCATGCCCTTTCATGCAAAAAAAGGTGGGGTATTTATAGGCCCAATGGCTTCAGAATTGGAGCAAAAAAGTATCATATCCCTAGATTTCAAGGTAATGGCGGTACCATCGCCATTATTGGGCGGTACTATCGCTTGCAAACTAACACTAAGCGATGCCACTATTCAATTTGGGCGATACGACTGCCTGACAGAGCTCGGAGATCGATCTCTAGCGATACCACTACTTGATAGGGTGGTACCATTGCCTGATAGCATTAACTACCGACCAGTCTAGGTAGCACCACTACCTAAAGCACCTAGGAGATTGAGTCCTAGGTAGTGCCACCGTCGGTCCTGGCGTGCCACCGCCATGACTTCAGGTGCTGAATGAGCTGTTTAACCGACCCAATTCAACCCTGTCAAGGGCCCAATTGGCCCCTAATTGAGTTAGTGGGATTAACTAAGATAATTAAGATATTTAAACAAGCAATCTCTGTCTGGTATGTCAATTGTTCTCTCAGCGAATTTCTAGTGAACTTCTCGACGAACTTCTGGCGAACTATCGGTGAACTTCCGACGAACTCCCTATAAACTCTCAATGAACTTCCGACGAACTCTCGACGAGCTCTTGACGAACTCTTGACAAGCTTCTAGCAAACTTTCGACACATCGTCCGAATCTTTGACGCATCGTCTGATCTTTGACTCTGGCCCAATATATGCTTTATGCCTTACTGCTATCGTAGTTAGTCCTACAAGCTTATGTCAACATAAAGATTAGATCAAACGATTTACTAATTGATTTCATCATCAAAATCCGAGATTCAACAATCTCCTCCTTTTTAATGATGACAATCAATTGATGACAGAGTTAATCGTAACTCCCCATATCTATTTGCCATACTTGAGAAAAGACATTCTTAAATTCAAGCATCAAACCGATAAGTTATATTCATTTACACTTATCATCATGCACATCATGATACTTATCATGATTTACCAATTCAAAATATGATACCACGTATTTATCAAATAAAAAATAATGTAAAGGCATGACATCCATTTTCAAGTCAAATGATGATAGACAATTATCATTTTCAAGTATGATGCGAATTTCGAATATAAAATTTAGCAAGATGACAATTCTCGATAAAAGATGATAATTCATCATTCCGAGGCATGATATCAATTATAAATAGCATGATAAATTTGATACCTCATCATAATGATAGACAATAATCAAGGATTCATAAAACATTTCAAGTATCTACAATATAAATGAAGTATATTTTGATATGTTTCAAGTATTTGCGATGTGTTGCGATGTATTTGACGATTCCAATTATGTTTCAAGCATTCGCAAGACCTTCAAGTATTTACAATAAGATACATTTTATGCATTTATCTAAAACATTCATAATGCCAATTTGTCATTAATTTACCATATTTCTCCCCCTTTTGTCATAAAAAAAAGGAGAACAATTCAACAATAAGTGTGGTAAAAAAAAAAATTTAAACAAGTTTGACACCAATTTATCCAAGCCATAAAGGAAGATAAGCAAAAACTTTGCATGATAACTTTTTGGATAAGCTAATATTTTTACTTCAGATGCACAAAAGCTTTTGATTCTTCTGTGCAAGTTTCTTTCTTCCTTTGTCATAAAAATAAGAATAAGAGGAAGAAGGCTAAGGAATGAATCCATTAAAAACCAATTTCATGAAAGGATTTGAACCAATTCAAATTCAAAATAATAAATGAGTTTCATTAAATGATACTTCAATTTTTAACAAAGAGAAGGGATTCATGAAAAGGATCAAAATATCCATACAAAATCAAATCCCTATTCTTGCAAGTGATTATCACATGCCAAAAATTTATAAAAAAATCTTCTTTTATGAGAAAAGGAAGAATTCATGGGAAAGGAGCATCATATGAAGGATAAAAAGAACTCCATGAATAAAACTTCATAAATCAAACCTGTTTCTCATTAAAAATTCACAAGAGTGAAATTAGTGAGAGATGCATTTGTCAATGAATTCTATGAGTGAAGGGACTAAGTGTATCAAGAATCATTAAGCTTGTATGAAATAAATTTGATACCTAATAGATTGATATACCGGATTTCATGAAAGCCTTATTTACAAAATGAAATAATTTCATGAAAGCTTAAAAAAAAATCGACAAAGTCCGAAAAATATATACATCAAATTCATGGATTTGGATAATTTAACATCCCTGACTTTTCAAATAATCATCATATTGTAAGAAATCATTGAAACCAACTTATGTTTCTAAATCATTATAATTGAAACACAATAAAAACTAATGCGGAAATAAAATAGCGTACCTCCAGCCATTGTTTTCAAGAATTTATGCAGATATTTCTTCTTGAACTTTGGCACTTCTCGGCTCAGAACTCTTGCTTTAGATGGTGTAAGAAAGCCTTTTTGCTTCAAAGAGATGATTGAGCCTAAGGACCAAAATCCTCATATATATAGATGTTCTCCCATCAAGAACATTTATCATCATCAATTCATAACGTTCAAGAATTAATTCAAATTTGTAATGTTTGGACCATAATGAAGAACTTTAATGATATTAAATATTTACTTTAGTAATAACGGTTTCATGTATAAAGAATAAAAAATAAAATCATTTAAACCATAATAAATGAAGAAATTCATGACAATGAATTATGAATCTTAATGAGAACGGTTATATTATTATTAAATAAGATATTTAATAATAACGATTACATTCTCCCACTTGGTCCATACGTTCATCTTAATAATTTGAATTAATCTTTCTCGAACAACTTTCTTAAGAAATAAATACACGAATCATAGTGATAAGTCCTCTAAGAGCGAGTATTATCATCCATGTATCACGATGTATTTAGTTTCTTAATCTTAATATGGTAATATTACTTAATGAATAAATCTTATGTTTATTCTTGGTCTAGTAACAATATATTTTCTCAAAATAATATGCACATTAATGAGAAAATTTCATAATATATAAGAGTTTCAATATCATTACAAAGTGGAACCAAGTATCATTTTCTCTACATGATCCTTGAATTTCAGAGGTGGCATGCCTTTAGTCAAAGGATCAACAATCATCAATTCAGTGCTAATATGCTCAATGACCACTTTGTTTTCTTTTATACGTTCTCTTATGGCTAAATACTTAATGTCGATGTGTTTACTTTGACTTACACTATTATTATTTTTAGCCATAAAGACAGCAACTGAATTGTCATAGAAAATTCTTAATGGCCTAGATATAGAATCCATGATTCTAAGCCCAGAAATGAAACTCTTAATCCATACACCATGTGAAGTAGCCTCAAAAGAGGAGACAAACTCAACTTCCATGGTAGAAGTAGCAGTCAAGGTTTGCTTAGCGCTTCTCCAAGAAATAGCTCCACCAACCATCATAAAAATATATCCTGATGTTGATTTATGAGAATCAACACAACCGACGAAGTCTGAATTTGAGTAACCAATCACATCCAGATTGTTTGTATATCTATACATAAGCATGTAATCTTTGGTTCCTTGTAAATACCTTATCACTTTCTTTGCAGCTCTCTAGTGGTCTATACTTGGATTACTCTGATATCGACCTAGCATCCCTACAATAAATGCAATATCAGGTCTAGTACAGACCTAAGCATACATAAGGCTTCCTACGACAAAAGCATATGGTATGGTTTTCATTGATTCCCTTTCAAAGTTGTTCTTTGGGCATTGGTTCAAATTGAACCTATCACCTTTCATAATGGGAGCAATACTTGGTGAACAATCCTTCATCCGAAATCTTTCTAAAAGTTTATCGATATAGGTTTCTTGTGATAGACCTAAAATACCTCGAGGTCTATCTCTATGGATCTTAATGCCAATGACATAAGATACTTCACCCATATCCTTCATGTCAAAATTTTTAGAAAGAAATTGTTTCACCTCATATAGCAAACCCTTATCGTTGGTTGCAAGCAAAATATCATCTACGTATAAAACAAGGAAACATATTTTACTCCCACTAACCTTCTGGTATATGCATTGATCCATGGGATTTTCAACAAATCTGAATGAAGAAATCAGTTCATGAAATTTAAAGTACCATTGGCGGGAGGCTTGTTTTAAGTTGTATATAGACTTCCTAAGCTTGCAAACTAAGTGTTCACCAACACTAGAGGAGAAACCTTTAGGTTGTCTCATATAAGCCTCTTCCTCTATATCTCCATTAAATAATGACGTTTTCACATCCATTTGTTGCAATTCAAGGTCAAAATGAGCAACTAAAACCAAAATTATACGTAGAGAATCTTTCTTAGATACAGGAGAAAACATCTCCGTATAATTGATTCCCTCTTTTTG
Source organism: Musa acuminata AAA Group (assembly GCF_036884655.1). Taxonomy (NCBI): domain Eukaryota; kingdom Viridiplantae; phylum Streptophyta; class Magnoliopsida; order Zingiberales; family Musaceae; genus Musa; species Musa acuminata. The sequence continues at coordinate 14,043,665 of NC_088355.1, read as the reverse complement.
AGTAAATCCCTTTGCAACAAGTATTGTCTTGTACCTCTCAATGTTGCCTAACGAATATTTCTTAGTTTTAAAGACCCATTTGCAACCAATAGCTTTTGCTTCATTAGGTAACTCTATAAGATCTCAGACTCTATTGCTCATCATGGAATTCATCTCTTCTTTCATGGCATCATGCCACAAATTTGACTCTTTGCAACTCATGGCTTGTGAAAATATTTCAGGATCATTTTTGGCTCCAATATTATAATCAGATTCTTGTAGATATACAACATAATCACTAGGAATTATTGATCTTTTATTTCTAGTAAATCTTTTTAATGTTGTACCAATGGTTCCTTAAGGAACTTGTGGTTCAACTAGTTGTTCAAGAGCTTATTGTAATTCCTGAACTGCTTGATCTATTAGAATACTATCAACAACTTATGAAATTTCAATGATTGGTTGTTCAGCACTAGTTTATACTTGAGGAGTGCTATGAACTATAACCAATCTATCATTTGATGTAGAAGGTTGAGATTCTGTATGATCATGTGTGGAAACTATGTTCCTGAAATGATCGCTCCCACTAATCATATCATCCTCAAGAAATTTAGCGTTTCTTGATTCCACAATCCTAGTTGTGTGAGATGGACAATAGAATATGTAACTTTTGGACTTTTCGGCATATCTAATGAAATACCCACTAATAGTCCTCAGGTCCAATTTCTTCTCTTGTGGATTATATATCCTGACTTCAAATGGACATCCTCAAATGCGCATATGTCGCAAACTCGGTTTCCAACCTTTCCATAATTCAAATGGTGTCTTTTGGATAGCCTTGGTTAGAATTTGATTTAATATATACATAGTCGTCTTTAGTGCTTCAGTCCACGAGAACTGAGGAAGACTGGAGTTGCTAAGCATACTCCGCACCATGTCTAATAATGTCCGGTTTCTTCTTTCTGCAACACCATTCTAGTCTGGAGAACCAGACATAGTGTATTGGGTAACAATCCCATGTTCTTGAAAAAACTTAGCAAAAGGACCAGGTGCTTGTCCATTTTCAGTATATCTACCATAATATTCTCCACCCCTATCTGCTCTCATAATTTTAATTTGCTTCCCACATTGATTCTCAACTTCAGCCTTAAAGACTTTGAGAAGGAATCCAATGCTTCATTTTTGTTATGAAGCAAATATATATACAAATATTGTGAGTAATCATCTATAAAGAAGATGTGTTGAATCTCAAATTTTGATGATAAAACTAATTGATTGTGTTTAGATGTTTAACTGCATTTTGAGTGATGCAGGTCTACTCGATCAGGATTAGACAGTTGACACAGGAGGAATTGACGTTACGCCAGAGGAGATCACGTCAGGGTATTGGACGATAGAAAGCTTCGGACGTCGGGCATTGGGCCATGGAGAGCGGAATTACGCCAAGGATATCAGGGTTGTGGAGATCAACTGCCGATTGGGCAACAAGCCGTAAGAGAGGACGATGTAGTGAAGAATCGGATGAAGCGCTAACCAATGATGTGCCGGGCAACAGAATGTTAATTCGCGTTGTAATAATTGTCTAGATCGAAGTAGAGTTTTGGCTTGTATGTGTAGGATTAACTACGATAACGATGAAGACATAAAGCAAAACAAAGTTTCGGAGTCAAGAGCGAAGGATTTGTTGCGAGTTTGAGAGTTCGACGGAAGTCCGAAGGTTTGTCGGGAATGCTGCCGGAACTAGCCGAGAATGAGTAGGGAGCTTGCCGAAGGGTTTTTCGGAAGCTCACCGGAAGGTTCGTTTGGAAGTTCGCGGAGCTCACCGAGAAAGATCGGAGCTTGCCGAAGAAGCTCGTTGGAACTCGCCAAGATCAAATCGTGAAGTCTAGGAGCTTGCCGGGAGTCCGCAGAATGGTTTCCGAGAGTTTATCGGAAGACCGCCGGAAGTTCGCCGAAAGTTCGTCGGAAGAAGTCTTGACTTACGAACTTTGTAATAGCTTAGGAAATATCTTTAAATTCGTAGTTAGCACGTTAATTAGGGTTAGGATTAGGTGTTAATCTTATAACCCAAGTAGGGGCCAATTGGGCCCGAGTTTGGATTGGTTTGGGCCAAGTTTGGAGCCCAAACTAGTAAGCTGTAAGGGTTTGGCGGTGGCACCGCTTGGCTGGGCGGTGGCACCGCCAGTCCATTGTCAGTGTCAGAAACTGACAAGCGGTGGCACCGCCACTAACAGGCGGTGGCATCGCCAGCATCGGGAACCAAAGAGGATTCAAATTTTGGAGCCCAAATTTGAATCCTCTTGAGGTCTATAAATACCTCTCAAATCTCAGCTGAGATTACAACCTTTTGAGAAGCTAGAAGTTGAGAAAAGCTTTAGGAAAAGTCTTGTTTTCAATAGCTTGAGTGTTCACCTCCTTTCTTTTCATTGAAATCTTTGTAAAAGGGTGAACCACTTGTAAGAGGTTGTAAGAGGGGTGTAAGAAGGAGGTTGATCTTTGCCTAGTAAAGGAAGATCGTTAGTGGATGCCGGTGGCCTCGACGGAAAAGGAATCAAAGGAGTGGATGTAGGTCACGATTGACCGAACCACTATAAACTACCGTCTTTTCTGGTTTGCATTTACTTCCTGCTATTACCTTACTGCAAACCCCTTCAATAGCTTACTGCCTTCAAGTTAAAACGCAATCAAAACGGTTTCAAACGAAACATTGCTTTTATAGTATGAAGTTTCCGAAAGTGTTTAAATCGTCGAAAGTTTATCATACTTTACCGTTGCACTAATTCACCCCCCCCCCCTCTTAGTGCCGCTTCGGTCCTAACAATTGGTATCAGAGCACGATATTTCTGATTTCGGATTTACACCCAAGAGAAATGGCTCTTCATGGCTTTCAAGAGGGCTTATCAGTTGTTCGTCCACCGTTGTTTAACGGATTGGACTACACTTATTGGAAAACTCGAATGAGAGTTTTCTTGATTTCTATGAATTTGGATTTATGGAATATCGTTGAAAATGGTTTTCAACTTCCCTCTAAACCGATGAACGAATGGTCGGATTTGGAGAAGAATTATTTTTCTTTAAACGCAAAGGCTATGAATGCCTTATTTTGCGCTTTGGACAAAAATGAGTTCAATCGGGTTTCTTTGTGCGAAACGACTTTCGACATATGGCACACTCTTGAAATCACACACGAAGGCACTTCTAGAGTTAAAGATTCGAAAATCAACTTTTTAATGCATGATTTCGAGCTTTTTCGAATGAAGCCGAGCGAAACCATTGTTGACATGTACACTCGTTTTACGGATGTTGTCAATGGTTTAAAAGCTCTTGGCAAATGTTTCTTGAATTTTGAACTCGTTAGTAAAGTTTTACGATCACTTTCTAAAGCTTGGGAATCAAAAGTAATGGCAATACAAGAAACAAAAGATTTAAATATTTTTCCACTTGAAGAACTTATCGGCTCATTGATGACATATGAAATGGTGCGTAATGCACGTGATGAACACGATGAGCACTTGAACCACCTTCCATAGAATAGGAAGGATTTGGATCTTCGAACAAATGAATAACACTTGAGCGATGACTTATGTGATGAGGACAATGATGAACTTGAAGTTCGAACATAAATCTTAATAAGTTTATTAAACAAAAATTTAAAATAAACAATGAACTTGAATAGAGGAAGAGGCTAAAGAAGAGGAAGACAACCAAGGATGAATCAAGAACTTCCAAAGGTGAAACGCCGAATTGGGCTTTGACAAGCTTCAACTACAAGGTAAGTAACTCAACTCTCTTGAATTATTTTGAAATTACTTGACGCTTTCCGTGATGCATTTTTTTATATTTAGTTTAGAAAAATTATTTTGTAATGAAAATTTTTTTTTTTTAGGAATCATGCTTATCATTCTAGTAATTTTGAAAATAATAATGAAAATTATATGTTTATGATAAACAAAATGATTTTGATTAAAATTGCCTTATGAAATATGATATCATGCCTAATAAATTTATTTTTTGAAACTATACATGATGATGATGAGTTTTGGATAATTTATAGTTTATTGATTTTGATGATTTCCATGATGATATTTTGCGATTTATGGATTATCAATTTTTACCGTGATGAAAGTTGCTTTTAAAAATGATGCATGGATTTTGTATGCAAACTAAGTATGAAAAGATAGATTCACCTAAAAAGAAAAATGCATGACTACAACAAATAACAAAATGATTTTGTTTGAAAATACCTTATGCCAAATGAAACCATCATTGATGAATATGCTTTATGTCTAATAGTTTCTTTGGCTTAGATGCCTTATCATGATAAATATTTTGAAAAGTTTGTATCATACTTGATGATTATTATACATGATGATTTATTGGTCTTGAAATTATTCAATTTTGATTAAATGAAATCATGTTTGACTTGAAGTAATGAGTTGAAATCAATATTTTTTTTGGAATTATGTGTTGCACTTTTTTATCTTGATGATTTTTGATTTTTTTTTTGTTTTAAAACGATGATGCATGGATTTGAAAGAAAAGGACATGCATGCATGGAATCAATCAATAAGTTGAAACAAAAGGAGGAAAGATTTTTTATTAAAAATTTTCTTTTTCTCTATCTTATTGATTTATACCTAAGAGACCAATAAAATTATTTATGCCATTTTGAATCTATTGAAAGAAATGTTGAGATTTTGATGATTTAGACGATTTGAATTTAATGGGTTTTATTGAAATCATGATCTTGATTTCTCGTAATTTTCTATTGAATGCATCAAGATTGTTTTCTATTTAAAAGGAGATTTGTCAAAATGTTTCATGGTCTTTTAGTATTCATGATCTTGATAATTATATTTTGAAACTTTATGTAAATCAAGATTCTTCATCATGATTCTCTCTTTTTATAAAAGAGGAGATGTTCTATGTGAATCATAAGATTTTATATGCATGAATTGAAATTTTGTTCTCCTACGATTCTTTTTGCTATTAACTAGCAAAAACTTGTTTTTGTAAACCATGATATGCTACTTGACATCTTGATAATTTATAGCTTGAGTTTTCTTTTTGAATCAAGATTGTTTCCTATCATGCTTTCTATCTACAAAAGAAGAAATTTGTCAAAAATAATATATGTCTTTTGACATTCATTTTTCATCTTTATTATTTACCCTTATCATGATTTGAAGATTATAGTAAAGAGAAATGAATTACATGATTGTATTGTTATTTCCTTCTATTTGACAATGACAAAGGGGGAGCAAAACTTGCTAGATAGCAAATTTGCTAGCTTGCACAATTCGAAAAGAGGCAAACTTGCTAGCTTGCTAATCTCAAAAAGGAAGCGAGAAGTCCTATCTTACAAATCTCAAGAGAAGCAATGGATGCCAAGTTACACACTTCAAAAAGAGGCAAAATAGTCCATCTTGCACATCTCAAAAGATGTAAAATTTTGCTAACTTTTTATGTGCAAAAGTTGATAGCTTGTATACTATAAATTTGCATACCAAAAATGCAATCTTGTCTATCTCAAGATGCAAAACATGCTAACTTGCACTTTGCAATGGAAGCAAAATTGCTAGCTCAAACATTGCAAAGGAAGCAAAAATTTGCTAGCTTACAACTTGCATATTTCAAGAAGCAAGAGTTGCTTTCTTGAATATCTCTAATTTGCTAGCTAGCATGATGTAGAACTTGCTATCTTAAACATTACAAAGAAATGCTATCTTGCACATTACAAAGAAAAACAAATATGCCAACTTGCATATCTTTAAACTTGCACAACTTGATAGCTTGAATGTTCTAAGCATAATGTAACACTTGCTAAATTTTCAAGCTTACAAATTGCATGATGATAAAACTTGATATTATGTTTTTCATGCAATAAGTTGAATTCATATCTTTAAACACATAAGAGTAGGAACTTCGCCTTTTTGTTGATGACAAAGGGGGAGAAGTATGATGATATGACATGTTATACATAAGTTTATAATGACATTTTGCTTGGATTCTTGAATCCAAGAGTTTCTATCAATAAGCCATATTGATAGGGGGAGTTTGTTTAAACTCCGGGGAGTTAAGGTTAACTCCGTTAGTCATCAGTTAGTTGTCATCATAAAAAAGGGGGAGATTGTTGAATCTCGGATTTTGATAATGAAACTAATTTATTGTGTTTAGATGTTTAACTGCATTTTGAGTAATGCAGGTCTACTCGATCAGGATTAGACAATTGACACAGGAGGAATTGACGTTGTGCCAGAGGAGATCACGTCAGGGTATTGGACGGCAGAAGGCTTCAGACATCGGGCATCGGGCCAAGGAGAGCGGAATTGCGCCAAGGATATCGGGGTTATGGAGGTCAACCGCCGATTGGGCAACATGCTGCAAGAGAGGACGATGTGCTAAAGAATCAGATGAAGCACCAACCAATGACGTGCTGGGCAACAGAATGTCAATTCGCGTTGTAATAATTGTCTAGATCGGAGTAGAGTTTTGGCTTGTGTGTGCAGGATTAACTACGATAACAATGAATACATAAAGCAAAACAAAGTGTTGGAGTCAAGCGCGAAGGATTTGTTGCGAGTTCGAGAGTTCGACGGAAGTCCGAAGGTTCGTCGGGAATGCTACCGGAACTAGCCGAGAATGAGTAGGGAGCTTGCCGAAGGGATTTTCGGAAGCTCGTCGGAAGGTTCGTTAGAAGTTCGCGGAGCTCACCGAGAAAGATCATAGCTTGCCGAAAAAGCTCGTTGGAACTCGCCAAGATCAGATTGTGAAGTCTAGGAGCTTACCGGGAGTCCGCAGAATGGTTTCTGAGAGTTTATCGGAAGTTCGCCGGAAGAAGTCTTGACTTACGGACTTTGTAATAGCTTAGAAAATGTCTTTAAATTCATAGTTAGTACGTTAATTAAGGTTAGGATTAGGTGTTAATCTTATAACCCAAGTAGGGGCCAATTGGGCCCGAGTTTGGATTGGTTTGGGCCAAGTTTGGAGCCTAAAACAGTAAGCTGTAAGGGTCTGGCGGTGGCACTGCCCAGCACCCGAGAGCTGGGCGGTGGCACTGCCAGTCCACTGTCAGTGTCAGAAACTGACAGGCGGTGGCACCGCCAGCATCGAGAACCAAAGAGGATTCAAATTTTGGAGCCCAAATTTGAATCCTCTTAAGGTCTATAAATACCTCTCAAATCTCAGCTGAGATTACAACCTTTTGAGAAGCTAGAAGTTGAGAAAAGCTTTAGGAAAAGTCTTGTTTTCAATAGCTTGAGTGTTCACCTCCTTTCTTTTCATTGAAATCTTTGTAAAAGGGTGAACCACTTGTAAGAGGTTGTAAGAGGGGTGTAAGAAGGAGGTTGATCTTCGCCTAGTAAAGGAAGATCGTTAGTGGATGCCGGTGGCCTCGACGGAAGAGGAATCGGAGGAGTGGATGTAGGTCACGATTGACCGAACCACTATAAACTACCGTCTTCTCTGGTTTGCATTTACTTCCTGCTATTACCTTACTGCAAACCCCTTCAATAGCTTACTGCCTTCAAGTTAAAACGCAATCGAAATGGTTTCAAATGAAACGTTGCTTTTATAGTACGAAGTTTCCGAAAGTGTTTAAATCGTCGAAAGTTTATCATACTTTACCGTTGCACTAATTCACCCCCCCCCCTCTTAGTGCCGCTCCGGTTCTAATAAGATGAAGTATTTCTGTCCATGTATATCCATGTCTGGACAACATATATCAGTATTAATTATCTCTAATAAGTCTGAACTCCTATTAGCACCCTTTTTGGACTTATTGGTCTGCTTTCTCTTAATACAATCCACACATATTTTAAAATTAGTAAAATCAAGAGTACTAAGTACCCCATCTTTAACTAATCTTTTAATTCTCTCTATGGAGATATGTCATAATCTCCGATGCCATAATATAGAGGAGTCCTTATTAATATTACACCTCTTAATGCTAGCGTGAACATGCATTGAACTTTGAGTATTATCATTTTGTAATAAAATACGATAAAGACCATCGGACAAAATACCATTCCCAACACAATCAGATTTATGTAATAAACAAAATGATGTGTCTTTAAAATTAAAGGAATACCCAAATGGTACGAGTCTGCAGAAATTAAATTTTATGAGAAACTTGGTACATAAAAGGTCCTTTCTAATTTTAAAACAAAACCACTACTTAAAGTTAAAATGCATGTTCCAATTGCCTCCACATGTGAGCCCATATTATTTCCTGATAAGATGTTTTACTCACTTCCCACTAGCTTCCTTAGGTTTTGCATACCCTACAAAGAGTTTGCAATATGAATTGTTGATCCAGAGTAAGTCCACCAGGTGTTAATATTAACATTGACCATATTAGATTCATAACATACATATGAGGTTGGTTTACCTTTCTTTTCAAGCCACTGTTAGAATTTCATGCATTCCTTCTTCATGTGTCCTTTTTTTTTTATAAAAGAAACACCTTTCTTCTTTCTTGATATCAGCTTGGGGTGGTATTTTACCTTTTCCCTGTTGATGAGCTTTTTGATTGGCTAAATGTTTATCAGTTTTGTTCTTCCTGCGAGTGGTTACTACCAATGTACTCTCACCCAATTCCATCACTAGCTTCTCTTCTTCTTGAACATACATGGTCATTAATTCATTGATTAACCATTTGTCCTTATGTGTATTGTATGAAATTTTAAAAGGGCCATATTGAGGTGGAAGGGTGTTCAGAATATAGTGCACTAGGAAGGATTCTGACATATTAACCTCAGGTTTCTTAAGTTGAGCCACAATATCTCGCATTTGCATTATGTGCTCACGCACACCCTTTATGTTGGTAAGTCTAAGGGATGAAAATTTCATTATACGGGTACTTGCTAATGCCTTATCCGAAGTGATGAATTATTCGTCGATAGCTTTTAGCAAGTCTCAGACATTTTCATGTTGGTCAACAAAACCATGTATAACAGTAGTCATCTTAGTTTTGATAAACATCACGTTGAGCCGATTGGATCGCTCCTATCGCTCATATACCATGATCTCAATTGTAGTGCTGGTATTAGTTGTTAGGATCGGAGCAGCACTAAGAGGGGGGGGGGGGGGGGGGGGGGGTGAATTTGTGCAGCGGATTAAAACTTGTAAGTTCGAAAATGATTCTATAAAATACAGAGAGATTTAGCTTTGATAGTAACTTGAGTAAAGTAAGAACCGGAAACTCACTGCTATGTAGATAACGATTGCAGAAAGGTAAGTATTTACATATTCAATGAACACACCAATTTAAAGTGGTTCGGTCAAATGACCTATATCCACTTGCGAAGCCTTCTTCAATAAGGCTCCCAACTTCCACTAGCAAATCACTTTGAAGGAGAAGGACTAATACCTCTCTTACAACCTTTTACAAGTGGTTCACACTCTTATAAATTTTTGAAGAGAAAGAAGGAGGTGAACACTCAAGTAATTGAAAACAAGACTTGCTAAAGACTTCTCTAAGACTTTTATCTTAATCTATTGCTTTCTCAAAGGTTGTAATCTCAGCTAAGAATTGAGAGGTATTTATAGGCCCCAAGAGGATTTAAATTTGGGCTCCAAATTTTGAATTCTCTTGGGTTTCCGAGGTTGGCGGTGCCACCGCCTGTCAGTGTCTAACACTGACAGTGTACTGGCGGTGCCACCGCCCAGTACGGCGGTGCCACCGTCGGACCTCTCGGGTGTTGGACGGTGCCACCGTCTAAACTGGCGGTGCCACCGCCTACACTATTTCAGCTCACTAGTTGGGCTCCAAACTTGGCCCAAACTAGTCCGAACTCGGGCCCAATTGGCCCCTACTTGGGTTATAGGATTAACACATAATCTTAACCCTAATTAACATGCTAACTATGAATTTAAAGATATGTCCTAAGCTATTACAAAGTCCGCAAGTCAAGACTTCTTCCGGCGAGCTTCCGGCGAACTTCCGACGGTCTTCCGATAAACTCTCGGAAACCATTCTGTGGACTCCCGGCAAGCTCCTAGACTTCATGATTTGATCTTGGCAAGTTCCAACGAGCTTCTTCGGCAAGCTCCGACCTTTCTCGGTGAGCTCCGCGAACTTCCAATGAACATTCCGGTGAGCTTCCGAAAAACCTTCGGCAAGCTCCCTACTCATTCTTGGCTAGTTCCGGTAGCATTCCCGATGAACCTTCGGACTTCCGTCGAACTCTCGAACTCGCAATGAATCCTTCGCGCTTGACTCCAACACTTTGTTTCGCTTTATTTCTTCATCGTTATCGTAGTTAATCCTACACACACAAGCCAAAACTCTACTCCGATCTAGACAATTATTACAACGCGAATTGACATTCTATTGCTCGGCACGTCATTGGTTGGCGCTTCGTCCGATTCTTCAGTGCATCGTCCTCTCTTGTGGCTTGTTGCCCAATCAGCGGTTGACCTCCGCAACCCTGATATCCTTGGTGCAATTCTACTCTCCTTGGCCCGATGCCTGACGTCCGAAGCCTTCTACTGTCTAATATCCTGACGTGATCTCCTTCAGCGCAACGTCAATTCCTCCTGCGTCAACTGTTTAATCCTGATCGAGTAGACCTACATCACTCAAAATGCAGTTAAACATCTAAACACAATCAATTAGTTTCATCATCAAAATATGAGATTCAACAATCTCCCCATTTTTGATGATGACAACTAATTGATGACTAACGGAGTTAACCTTAACTCCCCGGAGTTTAACCAAACTCCCCCTATCAATATACCATTGATAGAACACTTGGATTATCCCAAATCTAAGTAACAATCATCACATGTTATGAAAAACATTTAAACCATCATGCAAATATATATAAAATATTCAATTCAATGTATGAAGTCATCAATATACTTCTCCCCCTATGTCATCAACAAAAAGGAGAAGTAGCTCTAGCTATTTTAAAAGATATGCAATTTTTTACAACATGAAGCTAGATTTTCATCATAACATATAAGTACAAAAGCATAGCAAGAATATTAAGTTCAATCATGGCAATTCAACACTTGAATTTTTGTGAAAGATTGCACTTTGCTTTTCTTTGCAAGTAACAATATTTATGATGTTTGATGTAGCAAATTTCTTCATTACAATGATCGAGGTAGCATATTCTTCATTCAAGTGTGCAAGCTAGCAATAACTTTCTCCCCCTTTGTCAATGTCAAAAAGAAGGAGAGGAACCAATGATTTAGACTTTTACATCAACTTTACATCAATCAATATTTCAATCATCACATGATGCATACAAGACAATAATGCAAAGAAATCATTTCATGAAGGATATCAATGTGAAAATTCACCAACGATCACATGATACAATCGCAAATCATGATATCATTATGCGATACATCATGAGATGATAATTTATCATATCAATGAAAGATATCAATTGTTAAACATGATATGATAATAGTCTCAAAAATTTCAATTTGCGATACATGTGATACATTGCAATACACAAAAAATTTTTAATATGATGCTTTTAAGGATATCAACCTATTTTTGATACAAAGCATGGCAAGAGCAATTTTGTTGCAAGTTTTCTAAGTTTTGCACTTTTTGCTTCTTTCAATAGGCAAGATCTTTCTTCTCTTTTTGAGAAGTGCAAGCGGCAAGTTTTACTTCCTTAGCATGATAGGAAATTTACTTTCATTTTCAATGCACAAGCTAGCAAAACCTTCTCCCCCTTTATCAAAGTCAAAAAGGAAGGGAGGACTCAATGGCTAAAAATTTCAACCATTCAATAAGCTAAATATGCAAAGAATTCATGAAATATATCAATAAGGATCAATTCATGAATACCAAAGATATAATTCATGGTTCATTCAAATTCTTCTTAACAAGTTCACGATCAAGATTAGTATAATTCATAATAAAGCAAATTGATGTACAATCATCACATAAGGCATACAAGGCAAAGAAATCTTGTTATTTCTATATTATGAAATATATGATATCAAGGCTTATGATTCATTTGAAAAGATATAGCACAAAGAGCAACTTGAAACATTCTTATCAAGTTCACATTTTAAAATATTCCAAGTATCAAGTGTTTAGAGATAAAAAGTTCAATACATTTTTTGAAACAAAATATAATATTAAGTTTTATCATCATGCAATGTAGCAATTAAAGATGTGCAAGTTTAGCATTTTTGCTTTTCTTTAGATAGCAACTGTTCGCTTCTCTACAAGCTAGCAATTTTTACGATATGCAAGTTTTACTACATACAAGCTAGCAAATTTAAAGATTTGTAAGTTAGCATATTTGCTTTTCTTTGCGATGTGCATGATAGCATTTCTTTGTAATGTTCAAGATAGCAAATTGTACATTATGCTAGCTAGCAAATTAAAGATGTTCAAGAAAGCAAGCTCTTTCTTCTCTTTTGAGAAGTGTCATTTTTGCTTCCTTAGCAAAATGCCAACCTAGCAAGGGACAATGTTTTACATGAGGCAAGCAAACAATTTGGCAAATATTGCATTTGCATCTTCTCTTTAGATGTGCAAGAAAGTAAGCAAGTTTTTGCATTTTCTTGACTTATGCAAGCTAGCTAATTTTTTTTTGAGATGACCCTTTACATCAATTCAAGATAGCACATTAGCAACTCTTTCTCCCCCTTTGTTATTAGCAAAAGGAAAGGAAGATTCAAGTCATGAATATCAAAATAATAATTTTATCATGAATATTTCATCACTGCGTGCATCATTATCATACGTTAAAGTATTGTATACATAATACCAAATCATCATATATATTTTTAAAACATATAAACTCATCATTATATGCATGATTCCAAATCATCATTTATATTATTTCAATCATTGTTTCAATCATCACTATAACTCATCATGCACAAAATGTAAAATCATCTAACATGATACAAACATTTATTTTCAAAATATTTATCACTATTTTCATATATGATAATAAAGTATTCATGATACCGAACATTAAATCAACATTTTTAAGTATTTATCACTTCATGATTATTGGTACCAAACATTTATCATTTAAAGTATTCATGATACACATCATATGCAATACATCACATACATCATCATAATAAAAAAAAACATATGCATCATTCCAAATCATAAACATTTCAAATCATCATGGTATTAATATGTCAAATTGCATCCTACCATGCATGATCATAACTTTTTACCATTTTATCATTGTAAACAAGAAAGAATAAGGGAAGAACAAAATAGTGCATAATATTTCAATTATTTCAAAGCATACAAGCCATAAATCCAATGGCATCATATCATGAAAGATAAGACCTCTTGAATTACAAAAGACATGATTCATTTTATCAAATATCTTCTTTTTATAAATAACAAAAATTATAGGTGTACAAAGATTGTGATTAAAAAAAATCTCAAGTAGTAAATCCAAGAAATCAAGATCATAATTTGAATACAAACTCATTCAAATTCAAATCGTCAAATTCATCAAAATCTCAACATTACTTTCAAGAGATTCAAAATGGTATACATAGATTTATCATAATAAACATCAAGATCAATAGGATAGAGAAAAATAATTTTTCAAGGAAAAAATATTTTCCTCTTTTTAGTTGTTTCAATTCATATGATTATATTTCACTTATACCAAATAAAAACATGTATCATGTTTAAAACCGAAAGTGTAAGATTTATTATAATAAAGATTAATAAGGCACTTTCATTATGGTAAAAATCAATAATCCATAAATCACAAGATTCATCATGCATAATTTTGAAATTTATTAAGCATGATCATTATGCATGACACTAAAACATGGTTTCAAAATGTTTAATATTTTCATTACATAATTTCATCATTATGAATTATCATATTTTCAAATTCGAACATGCACAATTTCAAAACTATAGCTTTCATTTTTCATGTATGATACAAATAACTTTTAAAATCTCATGCATAAAATTGTCGATCATGGTATCAAAACATCATTATACAATGGTTTCATTGAATATAATTTTGAATGATTCTTATAGATAACTAAAACTTCTTTAGTTTTAATTTATGTGATTGACTTTATATTAGCATGCTCAAGTTTTGTTCTTGTGTCAAAAACATACATCATGTTTGAAAACCAAAGACAAGGTTCATAAAAAAATCATCAAGCCTTCCATATAAAAACCATGCATCGTCATCGAAAGTCAATATGGAAATTATCAAAATACACATTCTTGCTTCTCAAGCACATATGATTATTTAAATCTAATATTTTATTCAATTAACATAAAACATACAATTTTTAAGAAAAATAATTATTCAAAAAAAAAGAGAAAATGCATCATGGAAAACATCAAGTAATTTCAAAATAATTCAAGAGAGTTGAGTTACTTACCTTGTAGTCAAAGCCCGTCAAAGCCTAATTCGCCGTTTCACCTTTGGAAGTTCTTGATTCATCCTTGGGTGCCTTCCTCTTCTTTGGCCTCTTCCTCCATTCAAGTTCATTGTTTATTTTAGATTTTTTTTAATGAACTTATTAAGATTTAGTGTTCGAAATTCAAATTCATCATTGTCCTCATCACTTGAGCCATTACTCAAGTGGTATTCATTTGTCCGGAGTTTCAAATCCTTCCTGTTCTTTGAAAGGTGGTTCAAGTGTTCATCGGGTTCAAAATGTTCCAAAAGTGTCATTTCATAGGTCATTAATGTCCCGATTAATTCTTCTAATGAAAAATTATTTAAATTTTTTGTCTCTTGTATTGCGGTTATTTTAGGATCCTAACTTTTTGGAAGGGATCTTAAGATCTTGCTTATGAGATCAAAATTTGAAAAAGATTTACCAAGAACTATTAGATTATTGACGACATCCATGAAACGGGTGTACATGTCGCCTATAGTCTCACTTGGTTGCATTCGAAAAAGCTCAAAAACATACAATAAAATGTTAACTTTCGAGTCTTTGACTCTACTAGTTCCCTCGTGCGTGATTTCAAGTGTTCGCCAAATATTAAAAGCCGTTTCGCATGTAGAAATCCGATTGAACTCATTTTTGTCCAAAACGCAAAATAAGGCATTCATAGCCTTTGCATTTAAAGAAAAATACTTCTCCAAATCCAACCATTCATTCATCAATTTAGAGAGAAGTTGAAAACCGTTTTCAACAATATTCCATAAATCCAAATTTATAGAAATCAAGAAAACTCTTATTCGAGTTTTCTAATAAGTGTAGTCTAATCCGTTAAACAATGATGGACGAACAACCGAAAAGCTCTCTTGAAAGCCATAAAGAGCCATTTCTCTCAGGTGTAAATCCGAAATGAGAAATACCAGGCTCTGATACCAATTGTTAGGATCGGAGCGGCACTAAGAGGGGGGGCGGGGTGAATTAGTGCGGCGGGTTAAAACTTGTAAGTTCGAAAATGATTCCGTAAAATGCAAAGAGATTTAGCTTTGATAGTAACTTGAGTAAAGTAAGAACTGGAAACTCGCTGCTATGTAGATAATGATTGCAGAAAGGTAAGTACTTACATATTCAATGAACATGTCAATTTAAAGTGGTTCGGTCAAATGACCTACATCCACTTGCGAAGCCTTCTTCGATAAGGCTCCCAACTTCCACTAGCAAATCACTTTGAAGGGGAAGGACTAATACCCCTCTTACAACCTTTTACAAGTGGTTCACACTCTTATAAATTTTTGAAGAGAAAGAAGGAGGTGAACACTCAAGCAATTGAAAACAAGACTTGCTAAAGACTTCTCTTAAACTTTTATCTCAATCTATTGCTTTCTCAAAGGTTGTAATCTTAGCTGAGAATTGAGGAGTATTTATAGGCCCCAAGAGGATTCAAATTTGGGCTCCAAATTTTGAATTCTCTTTGGTTTCCAAGGCTAGCGGTGCCACCACCTGTTAGTGTCTGACACTGACAGTGTACTGGCAGTGCCACCGCCCAGTACGACGGTGCCACACTCAGTCCAGCAGTGCCATTGCTCAGTTCTCGGGTTCTGGGCGATGCCACCGCCTACACTATTTCAACTCACTGGTTGGGCTCCAAACTTGGCACAAACCAGTCCGAACTCAGGCCCAATTGGCCCCTACTTGGGTTATAGGATTAATACCTAATCTTAACCCTAATTAACATGCTAACTATAAATTTAAAGACATTTCCTAAGCTATTACAAAGTTCGTAAGTCAAGACTTCTTCCGGCGAGCTTCCAGCGAACTTCCGGCGGTCTTCCGATAAACTCTTGGAAACCATTCTACGGACTCCCGGCAAGCTCCTAGACTTCACGATTTGATCTTGGCGAGTTCCAACGAGCTTCTTCAGCAAGCTCCGACCTTTCTCGGTGAGCTCTGTGAACTTCCAATGAACCTTCCGGCAAGCTTCCGAAAAACCCTTCGGCAAGCTCCCTACTCATTCTTGGCTAGTTCCGACAGCATTCTCGATGAACCTTCGGACTTCCGTCAAACTCTCGAACTCGCAATGAATTCTTCGTGCTTGACTCCGACACTTTGTTTCGCTTTATCTCTTCATCGTTATCGTAGTTAATCCTACACACACAAGCCAAAACTCTACTCCAATCTAGACAATTATTACAACGTGAATTGACATTCTATTGCTCGGCACATCATTGGTTGGTGCTTCGTCCGATTCTTCAGTGCATCATCCTTTCTTGCGGCTTGTTGCCCAATCGGTGGTTGACCTCCGTAACCCCGATATCCTTGGTGCAATTCTGCTCTCCTTGGCCTGATGCCCAACGTCCGAAGCCTTCTGCTGTCCAATATCCTCATGTGATCTTCTCCGACGCAACGTTAATTCCTCCCGCGTCAATTGTTTAATCCTGATCGAGTAAACCTACATCACTCAAAATGTAGTTAAACATCTAAACATAATAAATTAGTTGCATCATCAAAATCTGAGATTCAACATTAGTGACTTTAGGTAGTTCATCTTTTCTTATAGTATAATCGATATCCATCCACCCTGAATAGAGGAGAACCCTCTCCTTCTATATCTTATAGTTATCACCATTAAGTTCGGGAATATCACATCGAATATCAGAGAAATTAATAGTTTGAGAAACTGCATAAAATCAAACATGCGTATGTCAAAATTTGAAGCTTAATAGACTAAATTACATGTTTTACCAATGTGAAACATGCCAAAAATATGAATCTCATGACATAAAAATTGCTTGTGGGCTGAATTCTTTATTCAAATATATTCAAATGATCTTTATGATAAAACTATCAATTTATATTTTAATTCATAATTCCTGTGGGTAAATTATGAAAATAATCTGATATTTTATCCTGATTAATTATATTAAATATAATAAAAGATCCTGTGAGATAACAATTATTATATGAAATATAATCAATCACAATATGCTGTCTAATTACTTATGTGATCCTTATTTTAACTTTATATATAATTTTAATTAATTAAGGATGTTGTGGCTAATTCTTAATTAATTAAGATCATATGGATCACAAGACATTTTAAACATAAAAAATTTACTCATAAGTATAATTTTATATAACTAAATATGCATACGTAATATGAGCATTTTACCGACTAAAAATGTTGAAAATGATATTTCCTCATGATTTTCAACAAAATACATCAAGAAGTTTCCAAGAAGAAACCAAAATCAAATCATTTTCATGGCATAAAAATGAAAACTATTTTGTATCAAGGCAGAGGTCAAAAGGCTCTGATACCAAATGTAAGAAATCATTGAAGCCAACTTGTGTTTCTAAATCATTATAATAGAAACACAATAAAAACTAATGTGAAAATAAAATAGCGTACCTCCAGCCATTGTTGCCAAGAATTTCTGCAGAGATTTCTTCTTGAACTTTGGTACTTCTCGGCTCAGAACTCTGGCTTTAGATGGTATAGGAAAACTTTTTTGCTTCAAAGAGATGATTGAGCCCAAGGACCAAAATCCTCATATATATAGATGTTCTCCCATCAAGAACATTTATCATCACCAATTCATAACGTTCAAGAATTAATTCAAATTTATAAAGTTTGGACCATAATGAAGAACTTTAATGATATTAAATATTTAATTTAATAATAACGGTTTCATGAATAAAGAGTAAAAAATTGAAATCATTTAAACCATAATAAATGAAAAAATTCATGATAATGAATTATGAATCTTAATGAGAACGGTTATATTATTATTAAATAAGATATTTAATAATAACGATTACATATATGATAAATAATATATCAAGGTAAATACCAAAAGTCAAATCTTTTCTTTGGTAAATATCATGAGAAGGAAAAAAAATACGTTCTTGATTTAAAAAGAAAATTGAGAAATTTGAAGAATGTATCAAGAAATTTATGCATTCAAAAGATTTATCAAGTATAATTCTTAGAGTGATGCAAGCATTAAACCATCATCAAGAAGCGCATCATTATATTCAAAAGCACATGACGTCAAAGGTTACGTCATAGAGTGTAAAAGTATAGTATATCAAGGAGTATAACTCATCAGGGTACTTTTAAGTTCTCTACTCCCTTTTATTAGCAAAAGGAAATACATAATCTATTCAAGTGGTAGTAAATCAAAATGTCTAAACAAAGTATTGAGTTACCGACAAATTTGCTACATTTCGGTTAAGATTTGATCTTGACATAGTTCAATTTACTCTTAATGTAGTTAAATTTGATCCAATCGAGTCACTATTGGATCGATAGATAAGGAGGGTGCTTGCTCTGTTGAAGGTGCTGCCTCAAGGGGACTGGTAGGAGGAGAATGACTTTTTGGCTCTGTTCAGGTGGGGGAAATTCACTCCTAGGTAATCTAGTCCAGATTCTATTTTTGCCTATGTATCTTAATCTCCTTAATAGGTTTCCATTAATGACATTGAATCGATCTAGTTTTAAGGTTTCTTCATCAGATGGAATAACCATATTATGTGCACACATTAGTCTAGTGATTAAACTATCATAAGGAAGCATCATATCTTTTGTTGATAGTTCAATCATGTTTTGTTTTATCAGATATCCAAAACAATTATTGTGTCCTCTCATAATCTAATACATTGTTCCCAATTCCATTTGACTAATTTCATCATGATGGTGTTGTTTTGGAAGTAGGATACTTATCACTATGTGATGTAGTAACTTTGTGCTTAAGAGTAGCAAATGTTCACAACTTTTTTTAACAATGGAAAGATTTGGGTTACCAAAGATAGTTCCTAATGCCTTAGAATATGTAATCCCAATTGATTCTTCATTTCATAGTCCTCTAAAATAACAACCTCTTCTTTTCTCAAGAATTCCTATAAGGTTGTAAATTATACTATCCGTGATGGGTTTGTGATGCCCTAAGAGATAAGCGGACACCCTATCATTTTTATCTACTTGCAAGTTGTGATGACCACTTTCTTTCAAGTGATTTTCATGAGTTCTTAATGTCATATCCTTTCTGTTATTTGGAAGGTTATTCTCAAGCTCTTCATGAGCATTGTGAGTCATCTAATAGGTCATTAGTGACCTGATATGTTCTTCGAGAGGGAAGTTATTCAAATCCTTGGCCTCTTGAATTATCATTACTTTAGGTCCCACCTCTTTGGAAGGGATCTTAAGATTTTATTAACAAGTTCAAAGTTTAAAAAATATTTGCCAAGAGCTTTTAAACTATTGATGGCATCCGTAAAATGGGTGTATATGTGAATAATTATTTCGCTTGACTTCATCCGAAATAATTCATAAGTATAAACTAATAGATTTATCTTCGACTCTTTTACTCTACTAAGTGCTTTCATGAGTGATTTCGATTATATGCCAAATATCAAAAGTTGTTTCACAAATAGACACTCGATTAAACTTATTTTTATTTAAAGCACAAAATAAGGCATTCATAGCCTTGGCAATTAAGGTGAAAGTCTTCTTCACCAACTCATTCCAATCATTCATTGGAGGAGAAGACTTTTGAAAGTCATTTTTCACAATGTTCCATAACTCAAAATTCATATAAACTAGAAAAATCTTCATTCTAGTCTTCCAATAGGTGTAATCCGTCCCATTGAACATGGGTGGGTATGCACTTAAATGACCCTCTTGGTTGCTGACAAATATCATCTCTCTTGGGTTTCAAACCAAACCGAGAGTAACTTTTGCTCTGATACTAATTGTTTAATTGTTAGGATCAAGAGCGGCACTAAGAGGGGGGGGGGGGGGGGTGAATTAGTACAGTGAAAAAATCATCAATTTTGTAAAATATTCGTTCATTGAAAATCAATCTCGAAAAGTGCTTGAATTTAGAGTAAATGAACTAGCAATTAACTTAGAAAGTAATGACAATAATGAAAAGTAGAATGAAAATGAGCACACCAGAATTTATAGAGGTTCGGTCATTGTGACCTACATCCACTTCTGATTCCTTTTTCATCGAGGTCACCGGCATCCACTAATGGTCTTCCTTCAATAGGTGATGACTAACCACCTCTTTATAGTGCTTTCTCCTTTTCACGGGTTTAGGAGATCACGGGTTCAGGAGATAACCCTTACAAGCCTCACACCACTCTTGAATGATCACACACTAGAAAGGGAGGAGGACTCTTTGCACTTTCACAACACTTTCACACCCCAAGACTTCAATATTTTGTTCACACTTTTATGCTCTTTCATGTAGAAAATGGTGGGGTATTTATAGGCCCCAATGCCTTCAGAATTCGAGCAAAAAAATGTCACATCCCCGAATTTTGGGATACTAGCGGTACCACCACCATTATTAGGTGGTACTACCGCCTGCAGACTAACACTTGTTAGGATCGGGGCGGCACTAAGAGGGGGGGGGGGGGGTGAATTAGTGCAGCGGATTAAAACTCATAAGTTTGAAAATAATTTCGTAAATGCGAGGAGATTTTGTTTCGATAGTAACTTGAGTAGATGAAAATCGAAAGCTTGCAGTAGTGTAAATAATAATTTCAGGAAAGTAAGAACTCACACATTCAAGGAACACGCTAATTTAAAGTGGTTCGGTCAAAATGACCTACATCCACTTGCGAAGCCTTCTTCAAAGAGGCTCCCAACTTCCACTAGTAAATCACTTTGAAGGGGAAGGACAAATACCCCTCTTACAACCTTTTACAAGTGGTTCACACTCTTACAAGTTTTCAATGAGAAAGAAGGAGGTGAAAACTCAAGCAATTGAAAAACAAGACTTGCTAAAGACTTTGCTAAGGCTTTATCTTAATTTCTTACTCCTCAAAAGGTTGTATTCTCTGTTGAGAATTGAGGGGTATTTATAGGCCCCAAGAGGATTCAAATTTGGGCTCCAAATTTTGAATTCTCTTGGGTTTCCGAGGTTGGCGGTGCCACCGCCTGTCAGTGTCTAACACTGACAGTGTACTAGCGGTGCCACCGCCCAGTTCGGCGGTGCCACTGCTCGACCTCTCGGGTTCTGGGCGGTGCCACCGCTCAGTCCAACGGTGCCACCGCTCAGTTCTCGGGGTGTGGGCGGTGCCACCGCCTAATCTGGCGGTGCCACCGCCTACCCTATTTCAGCTCACTGGTTGGGCTACAAACTTGGCCCAAACTAGTCCGAATTCGGGCCCAATTGGCCCCTAACCGGGTTATAGGATTAACCTTTAATCCTAACCCTAATTACATACAAACTACGAGCTTAAGAGATAGTCCTAAGCAAGTTTTTAACCGGTAACGTCGAGTTTCCTTCCGGCGAGCTTTTCGACGAACTTTCGACGGACTTCCGATACACCCTCGGATTTCTTCCGGTGGACTCCCAGTAGGCTCTCAGTCTTGTGGCGAGTTCTGTGAGTAGCCGAACCTTCTCGGTGATCTCCGCGAACCTCCGATGATCTCTTCGGCGGACTTTTGAAAACTTTGACAAGTCCCTGATTCCTTCTCGGTTGGTTCCGGTAGCATCTCCGACGAATCTTCAAACTCTCGAACACCCATCGAACTTGACTCCGGTAGACTTGCTTTATGTTTTCAAGCTTTCATAGTTAATACTGCATACTTAAAACAAAACTTCGATCGAGACAATTAATACAAAGCAATAATTAAGTTGTCCGGCATGTCATTGGTCCTACGACGCTTCGTCCGATTCTTCAGCGTATCGTCCTCTCTTGCGGCCTATTGCTTAATCGGCTAGTTGACTCCGCAACTCCAATATCCTTGGCGCAATACCCGCTCTTCTTGGCCCGATGCCCGAATCCATGGCCCGAAGTCTTCTGTCGATACGTCGACCGATCCACCGGCCTGACGTACAATCTTCTGACATGTTCCTTCGGCACAACATGATTTTCCTGCTTTAATTGTCTCATCCTGATCGAAGCATCCTACGTCACTCAAAATGCAGATTAAATCATAAACACATATCAAGTGTTTCATCATCAAAATATGAGATTCAACAATCTCCCCCTTTTTAATGATGACAACCACTTAATGACGGAGTTAACCTTAACTCCCGGAGTTTAAACAAACTCCCCCTATCAATATGCCATATTGATAGAACTTTGAATTCAAGCCGAATTCAAGTCATTGCAAATATTCATCATGAATATTTACAACACGTCATCATGCTTAACATGATCATACTTCTCCCCCTTTGTCATAAAAAAAAGGAGAAGTGTCACTTTCTATTGTGTTTGAGATATCTAAGTTCAAGACATTGCATGAAAAACATAGTATCAAATTTTATCATTATACAATCTAGCAATTAAAGATGTGTAAGTTTAGCATATTTGCTTTTCTTGAGATAGCAACTGATTGCTTCTCTTTAGACTACAAGCTAGCAATTTTTATGATATGCAAGTTGCAAGTTAGCAAATTTTTGCTTCCTTTGCAATGTTTGAGCTAGCAATTTTGCTTCTGTAGCAAGTTAGCATGTTTTGCATTTTGAGATAGGCAAGATAGCACATTTGCTTCTTTTGAGATAGTAACTCTTTTGAGATAGATACATCATTCAAGGTAGTAAATTTTTGTGATGTTCAAGATAGTACATTCTTTCTTCTCTTTTGAGAAGTGCTATTTTCGCTTCCTTTACAAAGTGCAAGCTAGCAAAGTGTTTGAAAAAGTAAGCAAGTATTGCAACATATAAGCTAGCAAAAATTTCGAAAGCAAATACAAGATAGCTTTCTTGTTAAAGTGTGTAAGCTATCGATTCTTGCTTCCTATTGTAATGTGCAGGTTGCAAGTCTTGCTTCTTGAGATAGGCAAGATAGTGATGTTCAAGGAGACAACTTTTGCTTCTTGAAATAAGCAAGTTAGCAATCTTTGCTACTTAAGATAGGCAAACTAACAATCAAGTTTTTGCATCTTCTTAACTTGTGCAAGTTAGCTATTTCCCCCTTTGTCATTGTCAAATAGAAGGGAAGACCCTTTAGATCAATTATGACAAAGGTAAGTATCAATCTTATTTGTGCATCATTATATTTTTAAATTAAAATATGTATATTTTCAAAAACCTTATATTTCATTCATGCACGATATTGAATAAATCGATCAACATTATGAGGATATCAGACATGATACTAAATTTTTTAACTATTTATCAACATTTTGATCATGATACCAAACATTCATCATTTAGAGCATTAATGATACAAAACATTAAATCAACATTTATAATACATCATTTTAGCAATAACTCATAGTATTTTAAATCATGATTTACATTATATGCAATACATCATATCATAATTAGAAAGTACAAGTATTGTGTGCATCATTGCAAATCATAAATGTTTCATATCATGATGGTATCAACTTGTCAAATTATATCCTACCATGATCACAACTTCTCCCCATTTGTATTTCATGCATAATTTCATTTCATCACATTAGGAATAAAAAAAAAATGGTGATGAGATATTACTTCATGAATATAATAAAATTCATATAGCATATCATGGTTTATTAGAATTAGTCTTCTTTTTGGTAAATAGCAAAAAGAATAGTAGAAGAGCAAGATCTAAATTCATGCATATCAAATATTCAATCATCAAAATCATAATTCATCTAGAAAATTCTCCTCTTTATATATTCAAAGAGAGAATCATGATGAACATTATTGATTTACATAAAGTTTTAAAACATAATTATCAAGATCATGAATACTAAAAGACTATGAAACATTTCGACAAATCTCCTTTTAAATATAAAACAATCTTGATTCATTCAATATAAAATTCAAATTATAATTATGAGAAATCAAGAACATTATTTCAATAAAATTCATTAAATTCAAATCATTTTTATAATCCATGAGATTCATAAAAATAATACAAATGGATTCATCAAAGTCAATAAGATAGAGAAAAAGAATTTTCAAGAAAAATACTTTTCTCTATTTAGTTGTTTCATACAAGCATGCCTTTGTCCTTTTTGTGCCAAAAAAATATATATATATCATCAATCATTTAGGATCGAAAATAAATTTTGTCATAAAAACTATCAAGACTCCAATTATTATCTCAATCTATACATCATGAGGACAATAAATTTACACTATAGACAATCTCATGTTTTATCATTCAAGATAGCATATATTTTTGCAATTAGCAAGCTAGCAATTTCCTTTTTCTTTTATAACAGTGATTCAATCATATCATGCGATAAACATATCATAATTACAAAGGGTATTGAATCATAAAGAAAATCAATTTATGTATAAAATGTTCCAAGCATCAAGGTACATTTTCTCAAATTGTGGTATCAAAAAATCAAGAGAAAATAGCTTAATTATTCACTTTGAAAAATGTTCTCTTTGATAAAATGAGAGAATCATGATTAACAATCTTGATTTACAAAATGAATACTCAAGTTATAATTCCAAAAAATCAAGAGAAACCGTGATTCATTTTAACAAATCTCCTCTTAGATAAATAATGTAAAGAATTCTTAGGAAATCATGAAAAAGATAGAATTCATTCAATCTAATAAGAGAACAAAACATTACTTCATGCATATACAATCTTGACTTAAGCATAAGAAATCTCAATTTATAAATTTAAAAAAATCAAGATAAAGCCCATTTAAATCATCAAATCAAGATTATTTTCAAGAGATTCACAAAAATTATACAAATAGATTCATTAGTTTCCCTTTTTGAAAAATCGATAAAGTCAGGAAAAATATTTTTTTTAAGAAGAAACCTTTCCACTTTTTTGTTGTTTTAATTCGTGTGATTTATTTTATTTATGCCAAATAAAAATATGTATCATGTTTAAAACCGAAAGTGTAAGATTTATTATAACAAAGATCAATAAGGCACTTTCATTATGGTAAAAATCAATAATTTGTAAATCGTAAGATTCATCATGCATAATTTTGAAATTTGTTAAGCATGATCATTATGCATGACACTAAAACATGGTTTCAAAATGTTTAATATTTTCATTACACAATTTCATCATTATGCAATAGTTTTATGAACATAATTTTGAATGATTCTTATAGATAACTAAAACTTCTTTAGTTTTAATTTATATGATTGACTTTATCTTAGCATGCTCAAGTTTTGTTCTTATATCAAAACCATACGTTATGTTTGAAAACCAAAGACAAGATTCATAAAAAATCATTAAGCCTTTCATTCAAAAGTCATGCATCATCATTCAGCATGATATTAGACTTCTCAATATTTTCATTAAGACATCAAGCATGGTTTCAACCAAAATCGGAAATAATCAAAATACACATTCTTACTTCTCAAGCACATACATAAGATTAATCTTACTAGGTGTACAATCATTAGATTTATATCTAACATTTTATTCCTAAAACATGCAATTATCAAAATTTCGAGCATGATTATATTTTTACATTTTTTTAAATAAAAAAAAATTAATTAAGAAAAAGCATCATGAAGAGCATCATGTAATTTCGAAGTAAATTGGGGGGATTTCGATTACCTCATCGTTGAAAGTGGTTAAGGTGTAGTTTGCCATCTCGCCTTTCTTGATTTTCTCAACATCTTCGGAGGAGCTCGATTCATCCCAATTTGTGTTCTTCTTCTTGCGTTCAAAGCAAGTAGTTCCGTTCTTTTTGCTTTTCAATTTTTGTTTCATTTGTAGTTTAAGTTCACCATCACTTGAGCTTATGATCGAGTGGTCTTTATGTGTTCTATGTCCCAAATCCTTCCTGTCCTTTGGAAGGTTGTTCTCAAGTTCTCTTTTTGTCACATTGTTCATTTCGTAGGTCATTAAAGACCCAATAAGTTCTTCGAAAGGGAATGTTTTAAGGTCCTTGGCCTCTTGAATGACCATAACTTTTGGATCTCAACTTTATGGAAGGGATCTTAAGATTTTAGTGACTAGTTCAAAGTTAGAAAAACTTTTACCAAGAGCTTTGAGTCCATTGATGACATCCGTGAAACGGGTGTACGTGTCTTCGATGGACTCACTTGGTTTTATCCAGAAAAGTTCGTAAGAATGCACAAGAATATTGATTTTAGACTCTTTCACTCGGCTAGTGCCTTCATGAGTGATCTCAAGAGTTCTCCAAATATCAAAAGCCGAGTCACACATCGAAACGTGATTAAATTCATTTTTGTCAAGTGCACAATATAAGGCATTCATAGCCTTTGCATTTAGAGAAAACATCTTCTTCTCCAAATCATTCCAATGGTTTATTGGAAGAGAAGACATTTCAAATCCATTTTCGACTATGTGTCATAAATTCAAATCCAAAGAAAGTAAGAAAACTCTCATTCGAGTTTTTCAATAAGAGTAGTTCGTCCCATTGAAAAAGGGAGGACGAATGAGAGAGTAACCCTCTTGAATGCCGAAAAGAGCCATTTCTAATTGGGTGTTAAACCAAAGTAGAAAACCATGACTCTGATACCAATTGTTAGGATCAGAGCGACACTAAGAGGGGGGGGGGGGGGGGGGGGGGGGTGAATTAGTGCAGCGGATTAAAACTCATAAGTTTGAAAATGATTTCGTAAATGAGAGGAGATTTCATTTCGATAGTAGCTTGAGTAGATGAAAACCGAAAGCTTGCAGTAGTGTAAATAATAATTTCAGGAAAGTAAGAACTCACACATTCAAGAAACACGCCAATTTAAAGTGGTTCGGTCAAAATGACCTACATCCACTTGCGAAGCCTTCTTCAAAGAGGCTCCTAACTTTCACTAGCAAATCACTTTGAAGGGGAAGGACAAATGCCCCTCTTACAACCTTTTATAAGTGGTTCACACTCTTACAAGTTTTCAACGAGAAAGAAGGAGATGAACACTCAAGCAATTAAAAAACTAGACTTGCTAAAGACTTTGCTAAGGCTTTATCTTAATTTCTTACTCCTCAAAAGGTTGTATTCTCTGCTGAGAATTGAGGGGTATTTATAGGCCCCAAGAGGATTCAAATTTGGGCTCCAAATTTTGAATTATCTTGGGTTTCCGAGGCTGGCGGTGCCACCACCTATCGGTGGCGATGCCACCGCCCGACCTCTCGAGTTCTAGGTGGTGCCACCGCTTAGTCCAATGGTGCCATCGCTCAGTTCTCGGGTTCTGGGCCATGCCACCGCCTAATCTGGCGGTGCCACCGCCTACACTATTTCAGCTCATTGATTGGGCTCCAAACTTGGCCCAAACCAGTCCGAATTCGGGCCCAATTGGCCCGTAACCGGGTTATAGGATTAATCTTTAATCCTAACCCTAATTACATGCAAACTATGAGCTTAAGAGATAGTCCTAAGTAAGTTTTTAACCGGCAATGTCGAGTTTCCTTTCGGCAAGCTTTTCGACGAACTTCTGGCGAACTTCCGATACACCCTCGGATTTCTTCTGGCGGACTCCCAGCAGGCTCCTGGTCTTGTGGCAAGTTCTGTGAGTAGCCGAACCTTCTCGGTGATCTCCGCGAACCTCCGACGATCTCTCCGGCGGACTTTCGAAAACTTCGACAAGTCCCCGATTCCTTCTCGGTTGGTTCCGGCAGCATCTCCATCGAATCTTCGGACTCTCGAACACCCATCGAACTTAACTCTGGTAGACTTGCTTTATGTCTTTAAGCTTTCATAGTTAATCCTACATACTTAAAACAAAACTTTGATCGAGACAATTAATACGAAGCAATAATTAAGTTGTCTGGCATGTCATTGGTCCGATGATGCTTCGTTCGATTCTTCGACGCATCGTCCACTCTTGCGGCCTATTGTCCAATCGGCTAGTTGTCTCCGCAACTTCGATATCCTTAGAGCAATACCCACTCTTCTGTTGAATCTCGGATTTTGATGATGAAGTCAATTGTCATTTGTTGTCTAACCTATATGTTGAGATAAGTGTGCAGGATTTACTACGATGAAAGTAAGACATGTAGCAGGAGTTGCGCCGGAGTCATGACAATGATCATGTTGGGAGTTCGAGAGCTCGACTGAAGTTCGGAAAGTCGTCGGAGGTTCTGCGGGAACAAATCCGAGAAGTCCATAAGCTTGCCAAAGAAGCTCGTCGGAACTCGCCAAGTAGATCGTCGCAAGTCCAGGAGTTTGCCGGAAGTCCGCAAGAGCATCACCGAGGGTTCATCGGATGATCGACGGAAGTTCGCCGGAAGAAGCGATTGACGCACCGGAGCAAGCTGCAGAAATTGTCTTAGGATTTTTCGTAGTTAGCACTATGATTAAGTTGAAAATGGGAGGTGATCCCATTAGCTTAATCTTGGGGCAATTGGGCCCCTGAAAAACCCAAATTGGGCCGAATGGATCAACCCATTCGGACCCTGGTAGCTGTGGGAGGTGCAACCGCCCAAGCCAAGAGGTAGCACCGCTTGGGCTAAGTCTCCCAGGGAGACTAGGCGGTGCAACCGCCCTAGCCAGGAGGTGCAACCGCCTGGGCTCAGTCTCCAAGCGAGACTGGGCAGTGCAACCTCTCCTGACAGGAGGTAGCACCGCTTGAGCTCGGTCTTCGAGCTCTAGCAAACGGTGCAACCGCCCCAGTCAGAATGTGCAACCGCCCCAATCAGGAGGTGCAACCGCCTGATCCCGGAATTCCGGGAATTGACAGTTTTGAGCTCCAAATTTGAACTGGGTTGGGGCCTATAAATACCCCACCCATTCAGCACTGAAAGATAGCAACTTACACTCGAAATCTTGATATCTTTCTATGATTCTTAGAGCTCAAAATTGTTGTAATGGCCAAAAGTTCTCCTCCCTCTGTTCTTCAAAGTCTTGAGTTGTAAAAAGAGGAGAGAAATTTTCTGTAAGGGTTGTCTCCTAAGCCCGTCAAAAGGAGTGAAACTGTAAAAGGGTGGTTGGCCTTCGCCTATTGAAGGAAGGCCTTTAGTTGACGTCGATGACCTCGTCGGTGGAGGAAGACAAAAGTGGAGTAGGTCAAGATTGACTGAGCCACTCTAAATCTCGGTTTGCATTTCCTTTGAGCATTTTATCTTTACTGTAAACCTCCTAAATAGCTACTGCCTTTTACGCTTTTACGAACAAGTTTCTAAGTTAAGAGCTTTCCGAATCTGCGTTTAGACTTAAATTGGCTTTTTCGTATGATCATTACATTTCAGTTTACGTTTACGTTTTGATTTCAATCATAACTGCAAACTGCCTTCTGCGCATTTATAAAACATATCTCAAAGTTCAGTATCTTCATAATCGGCATTTGGACATAAACCGATTTTATCGTACGAACGTCGCAATTCAGTTTGTGCTTGCATTTTGATTTTCATCATAAACTGCAAACTGCCTTCGTAGATTTACTTTAATGTCATCTCGCTTAATCTTAAGTTAAAGTAATCTTAGAATTGGCTTTCACATCGAAATCGTTTTTATCGAACGAACGTAGCTTTCGGTTTTAATCGCTGAAAAATTTCCGCTTCACTAATTCACCCCCCCCCCCCCCCCTCTTAGTGCTCTTGATCCTAACAATTGGTATCAGAGCGGGGTTAACTCTCAAACGGATTAAAACCCAAGAGAGATGGCTTACGCCGGAAACCAAGAGGGCCATTCTATTACACGTCCACCTATGTTCAATGGGACGGACTACACCTATTGGAAGACCCGAATGAGGATCTTTCTTATTTTTATGGATTTTGAACTTTGGAATCTTGTCGAAAATGGTTTTTCGAAGTCTTCTCTTCCAATGATCGATTGGAATGATTTGGAGAAGAAGGCTTTCTCTCTTAATGCAAAGGCTATGAATGCCTTATTTTATGCACTTGATAAAAACGAGTTTAATCGTGTTTCGATTTGTGAAACCGCATTTGATATTTGGCACATACTCAAAGTGACTCATGAAGGCACAAGTAGAGTGAAAGAGTCAAAAATCAATCTTTTGTTACACTCTTTTGAACTTTTCCGGATGAAACCGAGTGAGTCTATTGGCGACATGTTTACCCGTTTCACGGATGTCGTCAACGGTCTAAAAGGACTCAGAAAAAGTTTTTCGGATTTTGAGCTCGTAAATAAGATTCTAAGATCTCTTCCTAAGAGTTGGGATCCTAAAGTCACTACTATTCAAGAGGCGAAAGATCTAAACAACTTCCCTCTTGAAGAACTAATTGGGTCATTAATGACCTACGAGATGACTTGCAAAGTTCATGAAGAGCAAGAAGACATCCTTCCAAAGAACAGGAAGGATATGACACTTAGAACTTTGGAAGACCACTTGAAAGAAAACTCAAGTGATGAGGACTGTGACGATGACTTGGCACTTCTAACAAAAAAATTTAAAAAGTTCATTAAAAAGAAACAAGTTTAAGAATGATACAAAAAACAAACTTGAACCCAAGAAGGACCAAGTTATTTGCTATGAGTGCAAAAAGCCGGGACACTATAAGAGTGATTGTCCCCAAGTAAAAAAGAGAACATCAAAGAAGAAGGCTCTCAAAGCAACATAGGATGATTCGAGCACGTCCGAAGAAGAGGAGTCCAACACCGAGCAAGTTGCTCATTACGCCTTAATGGCCATCGGAGAGGAGGTAACAAATTTATTAGATGCAGATTTATCTTACTATGAATTATTAAATGCCTTTTATGACTTATTTGATGAATGCAATATTATCAATAGAAAATATAAATTGCTAAAAAATGAGGATGATAGTCTTACTTGTGATTTTGATAAGTTAAAAATTGAATATCATGATAGTTTAGATCCATACATCAAATGTCATGATCTAGAAACTCTCCAAAAAGAAAACTTGCTACTTAAAGACACCTTGAAGAAATTCGAGGTTGGTAGCAAGTCATTAAACATGATCCTTGCAAACAAGGGTCACATTCCCAAAAGAAGTGGAATTGGATTTGTGAGAAGTTCTCACCAAAATCCAACCACCTTCATAAAAGGCACCAGCCTGCATGTTCGACACCAAAACAAATGCAACTTTTGTTGCAAATTTGGACACAAGATGCATTATTGTCCATTCAAGAAAATTAGTCCAAACAAATTGATTTGGGTTCCTAAAGGAACCATGATAAATTCTATGCAACATGATAGACAATATAGATCTATTTGTGAGGCACCCAAAAGCAAATGGGTACCTAAAAATCATCCCTTCCTGAAAAAACATTAAAAACATAAAAATTTTAGGCTGGAGCAAGAAATAATATTCTGCTCCTTGATTCTCGACCCAAGATCCAAAAAGGAACTCGCAATGCTCTCTAGCTTAAATTACAGATAGAGATTCTAAATCACAAATGCGATTTAGATGCAACCTTATTTGACTTTTCAGAATTAGAAACGTATGATTCCCAAATTCACATTTCCCTTGGATTTTCGAACCCATCAATTTCATCCGTTCATAACCTTCGAATCCAACTCTGTATCATGAAGTGACTAAGTCTGTCATGAACTTGCAAGGCTTACCAACTTGAACAAACTATCACAAACATGTGCACGACATTGAGAGTATGCACGTTAAAAGATCTATCTTGATCGTGCAAGAGTCCTTGCCTTAAACTGAAAACTCTTACGTAATTACGTAAGTAAAGTTGATTGCTCTGAATGAAAATTCTCCTCAAAGACAAAAAACTCTCAGATCAGATCACACTGATCAGAACAAGTGCTCACCGCCCGCAGGCGGTGGCACCGCACCAGCTGGAGGTAGCACCTCCAGCTGTCACGTGTTGCAAGCGGTTGCACCGCTCCAGCCAGAGGTGCAACTGCCCGCAACTCTGCCCTTTTTAACCCAAGCTAGGGCCGACGGTGAAACCGACCCCAACTCACTCCCTTCCCTCCTCTACTCTTCCAAGCCTCCTCCATCCCCATTTCTCCTATCTTATCATCCCAAATACCCCTCATTTCGAAGCAAAACATCAACAATCCTTCCTTCTCTTGAAGATCTCACTAAGGTACTCTCCAAGAAGCCCTTAAACTCCTTTTTGATTCATTTACTCTTGCTCATCACTATTCTTCTAAACAACAGTAGTTATGGGATCTAGAAGATCCTCAAGGGACAAAGGAAAGAGGAGATTAGTAGAAGATTTTGATCTCACCCTTTTCGATTCAAAATACCATGCTGAAAAATTTTCCTCTTTTGAACTTAGGAGTGTCAATAAGGAAAAATACGTAGATTTAAGTGAACTAAGAGACTTAGAGACAATTCAATGGTTTGCAAACTTAGATCTACTTCCAATTTTATAAATTAACGAACCCATCAATCCAAGACTTGTTAGATTGTTTTACAACAACATACAAGTAGATGAAGAAGAAAGAATGTCCACCTATCTTTTATGACAACACATCTCAATTACGGATAGATTCATTTGCGACACGATAGGCATTCCCATGAAAAGTAGAGGACTTTACTTTAGAGGATCATGGGATGATGAAACTGTTGGAACAACATATGTTGAAGCCTTAGGAACAATTTTTGTCAATCCCAACTTAGCATTTGTTCCTAAAAGTTGTGAACATCTACTACCTCTAAACACTAAGGTACTTCATCATATCCTAACTAGCATCATTCTCCCTAAATAATACCATCATGATGAAGTAAGCCAATTAGAATTAGGAACTATGTATTTGATCATGAAAGGACATGACATCTGTCTTGGTTATCTTATCCAACAAAACATGTTAGAACTATCTAAGAAAGACATGATGCTCCCATATGGTGGTATAATAACTAGAATAATGAAAGCCTACGATATTCTAATACCACCGGAAGAAGAAGTAATAAAAGTAGATAGATTTAGCATAATTAATAAAAATCTACTTCACCGATTAAGATGTTTTTATAGAAATGGTAATTGGGTTAGAATGCCAAGAAGAACTGATCCCCCTCAACCTGAACCAGAACCGAAAACACCAGTATTTAGGGGTACCCAATCTCCTCTGATCTGTCCCTTTGAGGAAACACATCCATTTGAGCAAACTCATACATCATCTGTTGAAGATATTGGGATTCGGATGGACCGATTCGAGCAAAGACAAGAACGGCTTGAACAACGACAAGATCAAATCCTATCTTAGCTATAGCAAATTCATCGTCAATTTGACTCCTTGTTTAGGCACTTTAATTTTCCACCTCATGAATAAACTTGTATGAACACAATCATCTGTTGTTATTGTAAACTTCTTATGTTACTCACCATGATGTGCTTTGACTTGATATGGTTACCTGATATATTTTGAGCATATGTAGAGTTGTAAACATCTATCGTGGTAAATATATGCCTTGTGCCTTGTGGTGAATATAAACTAAATGGTTATCTCGGATTTTATATTGAAACTAAAAGCTTTGAGAACCTTGTGCTTTGATTTCCATGATAAATATAGTCTGAAAAAAAAAAATAATATACCAATGCAGTTAATAAGTCATTGTCATTGATACTAAATATCAACTAGCTGACATGTTTGATTTCATAAGAAGAGAATTAGGAATGTTGTTGTGTCCGAATAGATAAACTAATCAAAATTATTTTTCGGATGATCAAATCACTTGATTGCCATATGTCCGAATGATCAAATCACTTGATTGCCATGTGTTGAAATGTTTTGATTTTTGAAAAACTGTAGCATAATCTTGTCCGAATGCATGAAAGAATTCATCTCATTTTCAGACTCGCTTAACAGTTGGAATGACAAAAATCAAATACACTCTTATGAAAAATATTTTTTTTCGAAATGGATTTGATAAAATGACTTTCCTCCTTCATGCACAAAGAATTATAACATACAAGGAGAAGAAGTATTCAAAGCATTATACGTATCATGTCTTCCTTTATATGCTTGATAATTTACTTGTATTGTTCTCCTGGTATCATATCTATCATGCTTTTTGTTGATGACAAAGGGGGAGAAATATATGAATTGATGCTATAAACACTGATGCTATGCCATGCTTGCATCACCAAAAGATATATGAATAGATGCTATGATTTGCATTATGCCTTGTATCGTGTCAAGATATCAAACAAAAACTTGCGTCGTAATTTTCCGAGTTGATATCTTACCGTGTGATGAAATGAAATGTGTACATCATGTAATGATATCAAAATCTTACTTCACAGCTTTGCATGTTGATATCGTACAATATGATGAATTGCTACTATTACCATCATTCAAAATTGTTATGTAAGAATGAATGTCAAGCCTTGACATCATCTTCAAAGATGTCACTTGAATTCTTAGGTCTTGAATTCAAGAATGACTTATCTCAAGTATGGCATATAGACAGGGGAGTTAAGGTTAACTCCATTATCAATTGATTGTCATCATCAAAAAGGGGGAGATTGTTGAATCTCTGATTTTGATGATGAAGTCAATTGTCATTTGTTGTCTAACCTATATGTTGAGATATGTGTGCAGGATTAACTACGATGAAAGTAAGACATGCAGCAGGAGTTACGCCGAAGTCATGACAATGATCACGTTGGGAGTTCGAGAGCTCGACGGAAGTTCGGACAGTCGTCGGAGGTTCTGCGGGAACAAATCTGAGAAGTCCATAAGCTTGTCAAAGAAGCTCGTCGGAACTTGCCAAGTGGATCGTCGCAAGTCCAGGAGTTTGCCGGAAGTCCGCAGGAGCATCACCGAGGGTTCATCGGATGATCGACGGAAGTTCGCCGGAAACTCGCCGGAAGAAGCGATTGACGCACCGGAGCAAGCTGCAGAAATTGTCTTAGGATTTATCGTAGTTAGCACTATGATTAAGTTGAAAATGGGAGGTGATCCCATTAGCTTAATCTTTGGGCAATTGGGCCCTTGAGAAACCCAAATTGGGCCGAATGGATCAACCCATTCGGACCCTGGTTGTTGTGGGAGGTGCAACCGCCCAAGCTAGGAGGTAGCACCGCCTAGGCTAAGTCTCCTAGGGAGACTGGACGGTGCAACCGCCCCAGCCAGGAGGTGCATGCTAGTCATAGGTGCCCAGCAAGCCAATCACGTGAGTGATGGTACGTGTGACTTGATACAGAATCTTTTTGCTTATTATATTTTGGCGTATATCACTTTATAACTATTGCATAAATGCATATATATTGTGATGTCCTTGGATTTGTGCAATGGGAATCGGATCGTGATGAGATCACGATAATGAGATCGATTCACCTTTAAACACATATCCTAAATAATCCCGGTCATAGGTTACTCGAGAGGGACATCGTGATAACCGGATAGACTGGTGTGCTGTATACCCGTCCATATGATGGATGCAGCTGGTCTCATAGCTGCTCGTGTAGGGACACTAGGGATACAGTACAGGTGCTCATTGGAGAATGAGTTCACTGATTGATCCGCTTACGGAATACTGGATGGTTGATGATGCCTTATTGTCAGACAGTGATTCCGTAGTCCTAGTGGTGTATCTGGTCCTTAGACTTGAGACACCAAGGATGTCCTGTATGAGTGCTCCACTCTTTGATACCAGACTTATAGGTTTGGCTGTCCCCAGATCTAGTACAGCTGGTCATTGGGAGTGGTAGTCGACCTTACGAGGGCTATTGAGTGTCAATAGAGGATCATCCACTCTCGGCATAATGAGAGGAATATCCCATGTGTTCTTGCTCAGACAAATCCCTAGCCAGGGTCATTCGGGTTGAGAGAGAAAGAGTTCTCCGGGAGAATCCGATTAGAGCGAGACTCGAGTAGAAACCGTATGGGTCTGACAGCACCATGCTCGATATACGGTCTCTGGGATATTAGATGGATGAGGGACTATAGGTACATGGTAACTGAGGACAGACAGGTCCAATGGATTGGATTCCCCTGTATCGTCTGGGGACTACGGCGTAGTGGCCTAGTACTTCCGTAGTCGATGAGTCGAGTGAATTATTACAGAGATAATAATTCACTCAGTCAGAAGGAGTTCTGACAGGTATGACTCACGGCCAGCTCGATATTGGGCCTAGAGGGTCACACACA
The DNA here is from genome assembly GCF_036884655.1 of Musa acuminata AAA Group. NCBI lineage: Eukaryota > Viridiplantae > Streptophyta > Magnoliopsida > Zingiberales > Musaceae > Musa > Musa acuminata. The sequence goes on along the minus strand of NC_088355.1, from coordinate 14,007,429 downwards.
TATGGTAGGCATTGCGATGAGTAGAGGTTCGGATATGAGATATCCGACGGAGCCCTTGTCTTATTGGATGCAGATCCAATACCCACTAGGGAAGGACTTATTAGGGTTTGACACGGGATCTCTATAAATAGGAGGGATTCACAGCCTCATAGGCTAGAGTCTTTGCTTGCCCTTCCTATTCTCCTCTCCCTCTCCCCCTCAGAGTAGGCCTGGAGTTTTGAGGAGCGTCGTCGCAACCCTGCTGTGTGGATCACCGCTAGAGAGGAGGACGCTTGACCTCCTTCACCCTCTCCTAAGGATCTGCAAGGAAACAGGGATATACGATCTCCCTAGGTAACACAATCTCTATACGCAGTTTTGTGTTTTTGCGAATTTTGCGCACCAATCTTCGCACGACGATGAACATCTTTTTTGGGAATCGGGGATTTTTGTTTTCTTGTTCTTCCACTGCGCATATGATGTCGCCCCCCCTATGATTTCCCAACAGTGGTATCAGAGCCAGGTTGTTCGTGCGAATGATTGGTTTTTTGAACTGCGTGTGTTGTGTTTAGGAAGAATATTGACGTCAAAATCGTTGACGCAAAAGCAAGGAAGGGCAGCAACAGTTGCTGCCCTCGATCTGCATGCCTGCAGCCAGCCGCAGCCGCAGCCAGGCAGCACAGCGCCGGCGCATGCGCAAGCGCTGTGCCTGCAGCAGCCGGCCGGCGGTCTGCTTGCAGCAGGCTTGTGGCCGGCGGGGCTGGCAGCCCGCTCGGTAGAAGCGCCTGCGGCCACTGAGCCTGCGGGCAGAGGCGCCGCGGGGCAGCAGCGCGGGCTGAGGCACCGCAGGGCAGCGGCGCCTGTGGCCGCTGCTCCCACGGGCAAAAACCCCGCAGGGGCGGCCGCCAGCGAGACAGCACCACCTGCGGGCGCTGACTCGCGGGCAGAACCGCCCGTGGAGGCGGCGGCGCCCGCGGGGGCGCCCACCTGCAGCGGCAGCGACCCCAGCGGGCGTGCCACCTGCAGGCGAGGGCAGTGCCCTCGCCCTCACCGCACAGGCCGCCGCCAGCAGGGTGGCGGCGGCGGCGGCGCAGCAGCAAGGGGGAGAAGGGCATTAGGGTTTTCTGGGCAAAAAGACAGTTTTGCCCCCTCGGAATTTGAGAAATTCCAGTTTCTGTCTTTTGTCCAAATTACGAAAATACCCTTAGGAATTGAGAAATTCCCTATATATCCCTGATTTCAGAAAATATTAATTAATTAAAAGGTTTAGTTGATTATTATTTTTATTATTATCTAGTAGTCCTACATGATGATGATTATTTATACATGTGATGTATGATGTGTGGACGGATGATCATGGACCGTGTGATGTGTGTACTTGTGATTATTATTATTGAGGTCTGCGAACCTCCATTATATTTCTCGTTTATTGTCGGGCCTGCGTGCCTATGATTAAGTTGTAATCACATGAGGAGGCGCAGCGGGAGCGTGGATGTCATAGCGGGACCCACGAGACGGACGATCGTGATGTATGGAGATGCATCAAGATGTCGACGGAACCGACGAGGACGAGATGGACGATCACAAGGCATGGAGATGCACCGTTGCACACATAGATCTTGATGTGAGTGATTAGGCCTACTGGCTCGGGCCTAATCATATTAGGTTGTGGTCCATGATCATCTGGTGTGATTGCTTATACACATACTAGATATGTATATATATTTGCATGCGATGTAGATATATATTAAATATGCATATGTGTGACATGTCATATTAGGAGACCAAATCATAGAAACATCTCTCGATAATATTAAGTCGGTAAACGTGAGGCAATTAGATTGACCCACGTGGCCTTCCATCGTTATGAGTAGGAACCGAATCCCGGTGTAGGTTGAGTTGGTCGAGTCCCTCGAGACTCACCTATATCGCGATTCGCTATCTTGCTTACGACATAGAGATGTCACCGGTGACCTGAGGGCATGATATGCTTGGTCGAGTCCCTCGAGGGTATATCATCAAATCAGACTCATCTTGTAACGAAGGTGTTGACTTAACCGAGCATCATGGTTGGTCGAGTCCCTCGAGGCCATGGTGATTCGAAGGCCGAACAGGACGGGAATCACAAGGAGTTGTGATCGGCAAGAGTTGTCTACCTTTTAGGCTTAGTGTGATTGGTCGAGTCCCTCGAGGTTACACTAAGACGCTGATTGGATCCTGATCCCCACTAGAAGTCTGCCGGAGACTTCCGTTTCACGTGCTGAGGGTGTCGCGTGACTCGTTAGTAAAATAGTGGGAGCATATTAAGATAGAAGTCCATATATTGATAGTTTATTTCTTGCAAAATCTGCATGTTATTCATTTTTGCTACATCTTTATTTTCAGAAAATGTCGCTTTCAAATCCCTTACGTGGCATACTTGATGTCAACCGCCTCACTGGTCCAAATTATACGGATTGGCTCCGTAACTTGAGAATTGTTCTCACAGCGGAGAAAATCGTGTACGTCCTTGATACAGTGATGCCTACGCCCGAAGAAGGGGCAAGCGAGGATGAGATCGCTCGCTACGTGAAGTACATTGATGACTCCACTCTTGCTCAGTGCTATATGTTGGGCTCTATGACTCCAGAGTTACAGAGACAACATGAAAAGATGGATGCCAGATCCATTCTCCTACATGTCCGTAAATTGTTTGAGGAACAGGGAAGGACTCAACGATATGAGATATCCAAGAGCCTTTTCCGCGCTAGGATGACTGAGGGGACACCGGTTCAGAACCATGTCCTAAAGATGATTGAGTGGATAGAGAAACTCACAGGTCTAGGAATGGTCCTAGAGGATAACTTGTGTGTGGACATTGTGCTTCAGTCCCTACCAGATTCCTTTTCACAGTTCATAATGAATTTTAATATGAACAAGCTTGAGGTGACTCTCCCAGAGCTCCTCAATATGTTGAGGGAGGCAGAGAGTACTATTAAGAAAGAGAAGCCAGTTCTCTACACTAGTGAGACCAGAAAGAAAAGGAAAGCAGAAAGGTCCCTTAAGAAGGGAAAGGGCAAGGGCAAACAAGGTAAAGCAAAGGTTGCTAAGAAAGACCCAACAAAGGACAAAGGCCAGTGCTTCCACTGTGGTAAAGATGGGCACTGGAAGAGAAACTGCAAAGAGTACCTTGCAGAAAGGGCGAAACAAAAGCTTGATGAAGCTTCAAGTACATTCATGATCAGTCTCCATTTGTCAGACTCTTATGATAACACATGGGTATTAGATACCGGTAGTGCTTATCATATATGCAATTCGTTGCAGGTTCTGGCAAGGCCTAGGAGGCTAGAGAGAGGCGAGATGGACCTCAAGATGGGTAATGGAGCAAAAGTTGCTGTATTAGCTGTTGGCGAGGTCGCCCTACATCTGCCTAGTGGAGCTTTTATTGCATTAGATGCATGTTATTTTGTTCCTTCTATTATCAAAAACATTATCTCCATTTCATGTTTAACAGTTAGTGGATATAAATTTGTTTTTGAGAACAATGATTGTTCGATATTATTAGATGATAAGATCATCACGAAAGGAACATTGCATAATGGTTTATTTATGTTAGACACCACTCCACATATCATGAATATAAATGTGTCCAAAAGGAAACGAGATGAGTTGAACAGTGCATACCTGTGGCATAGTAGGCTAGGTCACATCCATGAAAGAAGGATTCAAAAGTTGCTAAATGATGGATATCTAGATCCATTCGACTATGTGTCATATGCAACTTGTGAGCCTTGCATTCGTGGAAAACTGACCAACTCTCCATTTAGTGGAACTGGAGAGAGAGCCACTGAGTTGTTGGAACTCATACATAGTGATGTATGTGGACCCATGTCAACTCATGCCATTGGAGGTTACTCCTACTTCATTACATTTACTGATGATTTCTCAAGGTATGGATATGTGTACTTAATGAAGTACAAGTCCGAGGCCTTTGAGAAATTCAGAGAGTATAAGAATGAGGTGGAGAACCAGACTGGAAAGAGTATCAAAACTCTTCGATCAGATCGAGGAGGTGAGTACTTAAGTACAAAGTTTACTCACTTCCTCAAGGACCATGGGATATTATCCCAATGGACACCTCCTTATACACCTCAGCTCAATGGTGTCTCTGAAAGGAGAAATCGTACATTATTAGATATGGTACGGTCCATGATGAGTTTCGCTGACCTACCCATCTCATTCTGGGGATATGCCCTAGAAACCGCAGCTTACCTTCTGAACAGAGTTCCAACTAAGTCGGTAGTGTCTACACCATATGAGATATGGAAAGGGAAGAAGCCTGATCTTAAGGTTGTTAAGATTTGGGGCTGCTCTGCCCATGTTAAAAGACACAACCCCGATAAGTTAGAATCAAGGATAGGGCGATGTAAATTTGTGGGATACCCCAAGGAAACTTGTGGGTATTACTTCTATCATCTCGAGGACCAAAAGGTCTTTGTAGCTAAGAGAGCAGTGTTCCTTGAGAAGGAACACATTCTTGACGGAGACAGTGGGAGAATGATAGAATTGAGCGAGGTTGGAGAACCAAGCTCAAGCACCACTCTACAGCTCGAGTCTGTTCAGGTACCTAATACACAAGTATCAACTTTACGCAGGTCTGATAGAGTATCCCATCCTCCTGAGAGATATGTGGGACATATTAGAGCAGAGGATGTAGAGGATATTGATCCTCAGACCTACGAGGAGGCTATTATGAGTATAGACTCCGGGAAGTGGAAAGAAGCCATGAATTCTGAGATGGATTCTATGTACTCCAATAAAGTTTGGAACCTAGTTGATGCACCCGAAGGTATTGTACCCATCGGTTGCAAGTGGATCTTTAAGAAAAAGATCGGAGTAGATGGAAAGGTAGAGACCTATAAAGCAAGGCTAGTGGCTAAGGGGTATCGTCAAAGGCAAGGTGTTGACTACGACGAAACTTTCTCACCCGTAGCAATGCTAAAATCCATCAGAATTCTATTGGCTATTGCAGCACACTATGATTATGAGATCTGGCAGATGGATGTGAAAACCGCATTCCTCAACGGGAACCTAGAGGAGGAGGTGTATATGATGCAACCTGAGGGATTCGTGTCCAAAAACTGCCCAGATAAGGTGTGTAGGTTGCTTAGATCCATTTATGGACTAAAGCAAGCTTTCCGAAGTTGGAACATAAGATTTGATGAGGCAATTAGATCTTATGACTTCGTTAAGAACGAAGATGAGCCTTGTGTATACAGAAAGGTAAGTGGGAGCGCTATTAGCTTTTTGGTGTTATATGTGGATGACATCCTCATCATTGGGAATGACATAGGAATGCTATCCACAGTAAAGGCTTGGTTATCTAGACACTTCTCCATGAAGGACTTAGGAGAAGCATCTTATATCTTGGGGATTAGAATCTATAGAGATAGATCCAAAAGGATGCTTGGCTTGTCCCAGTCCAGGTATATAGAAACTATTGTCAAAAGGTTTGGCATGGAAAATTCCAAGAGAGGTCTCATACCGATGAGACATGGGATATCGCTTTCTACGAGTATGTCCCCAAAGACTCCAGAAGAAAGGGCGAACATGGATATGATACCTTATGCCTCAGCAATAGGGTCTATCATGTATGCCATGCTATGTACTAGGCCTGATATAGCGCATGCTCTGAGTGTCACGAGCAGGTATCAGGCGGATCCAGGCTTGGAGCACTGGAAAGCAGTAAAGTGTATCCTTAAGTACTTGAGAAGGACTAAGGATCTTTTACTAGTATATGGAGGTAATAGCCTTAAGGTTGAAGGCTACACTGACTCAAGTTTTCAGTCTGATGTCGATGATAGCAAGTCGAATTCAGGGTATGTGTACACCTTGAATGGAGGAGCAGTGTGCTGGAAGAGTTCCAAGCAAGATACCACTGCTGACTCGACCACAAAGGCGGAGTACATTGCTGCATCAGATGCAGCAAAGGAGGGAGTCTGGTTGAAGAAGTTCATCACAGATTTGGGAGTCGTGCCGGATAGTGAGGAGCCGATCTCCCTATATTGCGACAACTATGGGGTGATTACTCAAATAAGGGAACCCGGGTCTCATCAGAAGTGTTCTGAGGAGGTTCCAATTTATAAGAGAGATCGTAACCCGAGGAGATGTAGTAGTGGAAAGAGTTCCATCCGAAGATAACATTGCAGATCCACTGACAAAGCCGTTGTCTCAGATTGTCTATGAGCGTCACAGGAGTCTGATGGGGATCAGACACATAAGTGATTGGCTTTAGGTCAAGTGGGAGATTGCTAGTCATAGGTGCCCAGCAAGCCAATCACGTGAGTGATGGCACGTGTGACTTGATATAGAATCTTTTTGCTTATTATATTTTAGCGTATATCACTTTATAACTATTGCATAAATGCATATATATTGTGATGTCCTTGGATTTGTGCAATGGGAATCGGATCGTGATGAGATCACGATAATGAGATCGATTCACCTTTAAACACATATCCTAAATAATCCCGGTCATAGGTTACTCGAGAGGGACATCGTGATAACCGGATAGACTGGTGTGCTGTATACCCGTCCATATGATGGATGCAGCTGGTCTCATAGCTACTCGTGTAGGGACACTAGGGATACAGTACAGGTGCTCATTGGAGAATGAGTTCACTGATTGATCCGCTTACGGAATGCTGGATGGTTGATGATGCCTTATTGTCAGACAGCGATTCCGTAGTCCTAGTGGTGTATCTGGTCCTTAGACTTGAGACACCAAGGATGTCCTGTATGAGTGCTCCACTCTTTGATACCAGACTTATAGGTTTGGCTGTCCCCAGATCTAGTACAGCTGGTCATTGGGAGTGGTAGTCGACCTTACGAGGGCTATTGAGTGTCAATAGAGGATCATCCACTCTCAGCATAATGAGAGGAATATCCCATGTGTTCTTGCTCAGACAAATCCCTGGCCAGGGTCATTCGGGTTGAGAGAGAAAGAGTTCTCCGGGAGAATCCGATTAGAGCGAGACTCGAGTAGAAACCGTATGGGTCTGACAGCACCATGCTCGATATACGGTCTCTGGGATATTAGATGGATGAGGGACTATAGGTACATGGTAACTGAGGACAGACAGGTTCAATGGATTGGATTCCCCTGTATCGTCTGGGGACTACGGCGTAGTGGCCTAGTACTTCCGTAGTCGATGAGTCGAGTGAATTATTACAGAGATAATAATTCACTCAGTCAGAAGGAGTTCTGACAGGTATGACTCACGGCCAGCTCGATATTGGGCCTAGAGGGTCACACACATATGGTAGGCATTGCGATGAGTAGAGGTTCGGATATGAGATATCCGACGGAGCCCTTGTCTTATTGGATGCAGATCCAATACCCACTAGGGAAGGACCTATTAGGGTTTGACACGGGATCTCTATAAATAGGAGGGATTCACAGCCTCATAGGCTAGAGTCTTTGCTTGCCCTTCCTATTCTCCTCTCCCTCTCCCCCTCAGAGTAGGCCTGGAGTTTTGAGGAGCGTCGTCGCAACCCTGCTGTGTGGATCACCGCTAGAGAGGAGGACGCTTGACCTCCTTCACCCTCTCCTAAGGATCTGCAAGGAAACAGGGATATACGATCTCCCTAGGTAACACAATCTCTATACGCAGTTTTGTGTTTTTGCGGATTTTGCGCACCAATCTTCGCACGACGATGAACATCTTTTTTGGGAATCGGGGATTTTTGTTTTCTTGTTCTTCCGCTGCGCATATGATGTCGCCCCCCCTATGATTTCCCAACAGTGCAACCACCTGGGCTCAATCTCCAAGCGAGACTGGGCGGTGCAACCTCTCATGACAGGAGGTAGCACCGCTTGAGCTCGGTCTTCGAGCTCTGGCAAGCGGTGCAACTGCCCCAGTCAGGAGGTGCAACCGCCTGAGCTCGGTCTTCGAGCTCTGGTAGAGAGGTGCAACCGCCCCTGATAGAGGTGGCACCGCCCATAGGCTCAGTCTTCGAGCTCTGCCAGGCGGTGCAACCGCCCCAGTCAAGAGGTGCAACCGCCTGATCCCGAAATTCCGGGAATTAATAGTTTTGAGCTCCAAATTTGAACTGGGTTGGGGCCTATAAATACCCCACCCATTCAGCACTGAAAGGTAGCAACTGACACTCGAAATCTTGATATCTTTCTATGATTCTTAGAGCTTAAAATTGTTGTAAAGGCCAAAAGTTCTCATCCCTCTGTTCTTCAAAGTTTTGAGTTGTAAAGAGAGGAGAGAAAATTTCTGTAAGGGTTGTCTCCTAAGCCCGTCAAAAGGAGTGAAACTGTAAAAGGGTGGTTGGCCTTCGCCTATTGAAGGAAGGCCTCTAGTTGACGTCGGTGACATCGTCGGTGGAGGAAGCCAAAAGTGGAGTAGGTCAAGATTGACCGAACCACTCTAAATCTCGGTTTGCATTTCCTTTGAGCATTTAAAATTTACTGCAAACCTCCTAAATAGCTACTGCCTTTTGCGCTTTTACGAACAAGTTTCTAAGTTCAGAGCTTTCCAAATCTACGTTTAGACGTAAATCGGCTTTTTCGTACGATCATTACATTTCAGTTTACGTTTACGTTTTGATTTCAATCATAACTGCAAACTGCCTTCTGTGCATTTATAAAACGTATCTCAAAGTTTAGTATCTTCAAAATCGGCATTTAGACGTAAACCAGTTTTATCGTACGAACGTCGCATTTCAGTTTGCGCTTGCATTCTGATTTTCATCATAAACTGCAAACTACCTTCGTAGATTTACTTTAATGTCATCTCGCTTAATCTTAAGTTAAAGTAATCTTAGAATCGGCTTTCACATCGAAATCGTTTTTATCGAACGAACGCAGCTTTCAGTTTTAATCGCTGAAAAATTTTCGCTGCACTAATTCACCCCCCCCCCCCCTCTTAGTGCTCTTGATCCTAACATCTTCTTGACCTGATGCCTGAATCTATGGCCCGAAGTCTTCTGTCGATACGTCGACCGATCCATCGGCCCGACGTCCAATCTTCTGACATTTTCCTCCGGCACAACATGATTTTCCTGCTTTAATTGTCTCATCCTGATCGAAGCATTCTGCGTCACTCAAAATGCAGATTAGTATCATAAACACATATCAAGTGGTTTCATCATCAAAATATGAGGTTCAACAACACTGAACGATACCACCGCTCAGTCTGGGCGGTACGAATGCTTGATAGAGCTCATAGACCGAGCTCTAGTGGTACCACCACCTGACGATATTCACTCCCAACGGTATCACCGCCCAAAGCACCTAGTAGACTGAGTCCCAAGTGGTGCCACTGTCGGCCGTGACTTTAAGTGCTAAATAAGATATTCAACCGGCCCAATTCAGCCCTGTTAAAGGCCCAATTAGCCCCTAACTGAGTTAGTGAGATTATCTTCCAATCTTAACTTAACTTATGGTCTAACTATGATAATTAAGACATTTAAACAACCAATATTTGTATACTATATCAATTGTTCTCTCGGTGAACTTTTGGCAAATTTCTCAATGAACATCCGACAAACTTCTCAGCGAACTTCTAGCAAACTCCTAACTAACTCTTAGCAAACTCCCGATGAACTCTCAGCGAGCTCCCAACAAACTTTCGGCAAGCTTTCGACAAACTTCTAGTACATCATCCGAATCTTCAACGTATCGTCTGATCTTTGACTCCTATCGTCTGATCTTTGACTCCTGCCCTACATCTGCTTTATGCCTTACTGCTATCATAGTTATTTCTGTACACTTATCTCAACATATAGATTAGAACAAATAATTTACCAATTGATTTCATCATCAAAATCTAAGATTCAACAGTGGCATTACCAGACCAAGCGATAGAACTGCTTATAAGCTAAAAAGTATGAAATATACTTTTTCGAAAAACCCGACTATGGTACCACCAAGGTCAGTGGTGGTACTGCATAGTGTTAGGTGGTGGTACTATCAGGACTTAGTCTTCTAGACTGTGTCAAGTGGTGGTACGCAAGTGCTCGGTGGTGGTACCACCTAGTGTAGGCGGTGGTACCGCCAGTACCCCAAAAACTCGAGGATTTAAATTTTTGACTCTATTTCTGAGGCCATCTGGGGCCTATAAATACTTCTCTCATGCTTGCTTGTAAGTGCATAAAAAAAATTATGATTTTAAGTGTGTAAACTCTTTTAAAGTATTGAGTCTCTTCCTCCTTGGGTTTAGAAGTCTTTCTAAGGGAGGAGTGAGATCTTGTAAAAGAGGTGTAAAGGTTCTCTCTTGTGCCTACGAAAATGAGAAAGGCTTGTAACAAGGGTACTTGATCTTTATCTATTGAAAAGAAGATCGATAGTAAAAGCTGATGGCCTCGAGAGAAGAGAAATCGGGAGTGGATGTAGGTCGGGATGACCGAACCACTATAAATCTAATTTGTATTTTCCTTTATGCTTTTCATTCTTATTACTAACTAATTTAGTTGCTCACTACCTTTACTCTTATTATAAGTAAACATATTTTTGATATGAGTTTCATCGAACGAAAGCTTTCAAATCGAAGTTTTTTTGAAGGTACTCCCTCTTAGTGCCTTTATGATCATAACATCCACTACTAGGACATGGGAGAATATAGGGAAATCCCCCTCATTGTCGAGGCACCAACCAAGGAGGATATAAAGGAATACTCTTCTCTCCTCTAACATTAAAATACTAATCAAGGAGTCTCTCTCGAGACACTTGCCTCTTACTCTATTTCTCTTTTTTCCCCTTTATTTATTAAACTATCAATTGAGGAGGATATGAAAAGATACTCTAGGCGCCATCTACAAAATATAGCCCATGATTACATAGCCCCAATCAAGTCAAGGCGGTCTACCACTCCCCCATAAAGTAACCTTCCATAACTAAGACAAAGCACCTCATCGGGATCATTTCAATAAGGTACATGTTGGGGCAAGCTTGGCCCCCGTAAGAAGAAATATACTATGGTAGAAAATCAAGCTATGAAGGTACTTAAGACACATGATTTAGGCACACCTAACCTGCATAAGAAGAAATCTGCTATGGCAGAAACATGAGCCAAAAAGGTACCCAAGGTATGTGAGTTAGGCAAGCCCGACCTGTGTAAGAAGATATCTACTATGATGAAAAATTGAACTAAGAAGGCACCCAAGGTGCATGATTTGGGCACACCTAGCCTATGTAAGAAGAAATCTATAATGATGAAAAATCATACTAAGAAGACGCCTAAGATGTTTGAGTTGGGCACACTAGATTGCGTAAAAAGAAATCTGTTATGATGAAAAAGTGAGCCAAGAAGGTGCCTAAGATACATGAGTCGAGCACACCTGACCCATATAAGAAGAAATCCACTATGATAAAAAACCTCAAGCCATGAAGGTGCCTAAGATGCATGAGTTAGGCACACGTAACTCGCATAAGAAAAAATCTATTATGGTGGAAAATCAAGCTAATAAGGCATCCAAGACACGTGAGTCAAGTAAACCTGACCCATGTAAGAAGAAATCAGTTATAATAGAAAACCAAACTAAGAAAAGTACCCAAAGCACATGAGGTATAAAAACTCGACCCATGCCTAATAAAATCTACTACAAAGGAATGAGGTGAAGAACACTCAAAGCACATAAAGGCCAAAAAGACGTGCTCTGAACCCTAGAAGCTTTGAAGCATACCTTTGAGGGGGGACAAATGATAGGGAATATAAAATTAGCTAGCTACCATTTTGCCACCTCAATGCCATATCAAGCCAACATTCTCCTATCCATAAATATCAAAGCCCAAAAGGTAGCTTAGGTCAATTACCGAGATGTCGAGTTGTCAGGCTATCTCATTAGTGGAATATTCACAAGAATATTTCTAAAAGACCAAAAGGCTGTTTAGGTTGGTTACAAACTAGCTCCCCTACGAAATATTTATGAAAATTTTCTTAAAAGATTATAAGATAGTTCATGTCGATTATAAATCGGATGCCCTACAAAATATTCGTGGGAATATTTCAAGAAGACTAGAAGGTAATTCATGTCAGTTATGAATTGACTCTCCTATGAAATATTCATAAGAATATTCTCAAAATATGATAAGATAATTCAAGTTAGTTATGAACCAACTACCTACGGAATATTTGTAGGAATATTCCTAAAAGATCAAAAGGTAGTTTAGGTCAATTATACACTAAATCCCCTACAGAATATTCATGAGAATATTCTTAAAAGATTATAAGCCAATTCATATCGATTAAGACTCCCTTATGGAATATTCATAGGAATATTCCCAAAAGATCACAAGGCAATTTATGTTAATTATGAACCAACTCCCCTATGGAATATTTGTAGGAATATTCTAAGAAGATTAAAAGGCAATTCAGGATAGTTACAAACCACCATCTGTATAGGATCTTTATAAGATATTCTCTCCCCTAGAAGTTATTATAAATATATATATCTTTAGCGGGAAAAAAAAAGAGAAAAAAGAGAGAATTAAGGACTAACTTAAGCATCAGAGGGATTGACTCAGAAAACCCCTCCCAATTTCGACCTTTGTGTAGGAATAAAGCTAAAGAAACCCCCTCGGGCGACTCCTAGCATATAGATCAGGGCCACATCGTACTGACATTGGCGTCAACAACATCTTTCCTTAGCAAAAGTGAAACATGATAAAGGTGAAACATGTTGATTGGATCATCTCTTCATTCTAGCCTTGGTAGCATTCTCCTACTCTAATCTTCTTAACATCTTTATTTACCCTCTTTGTTTTTTCCTTTCATTTACTTCCTTTATTTTTCTACATTTATGATAAATTCATTCCTAATGAGCTAATACTTGGGCTTATATTTTGTTTTGTATCATAAATCATTTTCAAAATACTTTTGGTTAGAAGGTTTTAAGTTTTTTTATCTTTTGATTGGAAAACTTTTGAGTTTTATGATATTTTAAATAGTTAACAAATTTTATAAGTCAAGTAGGGCCTTCAGTGACCCTAATTTCTATTGACGAAAGTACGTTTGAGTTATAAGACTAATTGTGAAGCCCTCCATGAGTGACACTAATTTCCATTTGACCTCTATGAAATCAACAAATCTAGGCATACTTATATCCTTACCATGGATCATTTGATATATGTTATAGTATTGCTTAGTCTCTATTATTGATAAGATAAAAGTGGGTTGTTATTTTAGTAGAAAAATGATTTTATGCGAAATATTGATTTTTAATTCAAGTCAAATGCTTATATCATTGACATTAGGGATTGGGTGCATTTCGATCTCAGACCTAAATGAAAAGTCGAGTTGGCCCCAAATGGGCCCAACCCTCTTGTTTGAGGACGAGCCCAAATCAGGAACAACATAGATTGGGTTTGGTCGACCCAACTAGAGAGATTGGGTTAGGCTCGACTTGATTGGGATCCAAGCTCAAGAAAGGCAACTTAGACCTAGTTGAGCCTAGGCTTGAGCCAAACAGTAAACCCATATAAGCCCATGACCCAATCAAGCAACAAAGTCAATTCATACTTGGTCAAAGTCTAGGTGTGGTCTAGGAGCAGCTTAGGATGGTGAAGATCATTGTTTCAATCTGCAGCTTAGGATGGTGAAGATCATTGTTTCAATCTGACCAATCATATTTAGCTCGGTCCACTTTGATTCAAGCCTTATTCAATCCAACTTACTCTAACACTTAAATGCTTTTTATTACTCTTAAACCTGAAGCAACCTAGACTCAATTGGTTAATGAGAGGCCTAAATGTTTACTAGTTTTGCATGTTAGTGCCAAAATCAAATGGTTGAGACTATTTTCTTTCCATTTTGGTGTATTACTTGTATCAAAATGAAACGTGATAAAGGTGAAACATATTAATTGGATCATCTCTTCTTTCTAGCCTTGGTAGCATTCCCCCGCCCTCATCTTCTAAACACTTTTTTTTGCCCTCTTCATCCTTTTATTTGTTTGCTTCCTTCATTTCTCTACCTTTATTATAACTCTATTCCTAATGAGCTGATACTTGGGCTCATAGTTTGTTCTATATCATAAATAATCTTCATAATACTTTTGATTTGAAACTTTTAGTTCATTGATATTTTGATTGAAAACTTATGAATTTTTTTATTTTCTAAATAGATAACAAATAAGGTTGAGTAGGGCCTTCAACAACTCTTATCTCTAGCACAAAAGCATGTGGCAACTATAAGACCAATAGCAAAGCTCTCCGTGAGTGACTCTTATTTCCCTTTGACCTCTATGAAACCATAAAATCTAGGTTTACTTATATTCTTCCTTTTCTTTGTTTGCTTCCGTCATTTATATACTTTTATTGTAAGTCCAATCATAATGAATTGATCCTTAGGATTATATTTAATTTTATATCATAAATCATCTTTATAATACTTTTGATTAAGATATCTTTGATTTTTTTATATTTTAAATAGTTAATAAATTTTTGACGTCGAGTAGGGCCTTCAGTGACCCAAATCTCTAGCAAGTAAGCATATGGTAGTGATAAAACCTATTGCAAAGTCTTCCATGAGCAAACCTCCTTTCCTTTTGACCTTAATGAAACCATCAAATCCAGATTTATTTATATTACTACTATAGATCATTAGATATCTAATGCAGTATTACCTAGTCTCTGTTATTGATGATCTAAAATTGGGTTCTGATTTTGAAGGACAAATAACGTCATGAGAAATATCTGCTTTAGTTTCCTGAATGCAGAGTTGGGCCAACCTCAAATAGGTTGAACCCTCTCGTTTGAAAAGTGACTTGAATCAAATCTAATTTTGATCAAGTTTGGTTGACCCAACTAGGGAGATTGAGTCACACTAAACTTGATTGGGATTTAGGCTCGAGCAAGGTGAATGAGACCTAGTTGAGCCTAGGATTGAGCCAAGAAGTGAACCCATATAAGTTCAGGCTCGAACAATACAAGGAACCAAATTAAGCTAATGTTAGAGTCCAAGCATGGTCCAAGAGTAGTCCAAGATGGTCCAAATCATCATTTTAGTAGACTGAGCCTAATTAGGTTAGTCCAATTTGATGCCTTATCCAATTTTACTAGATCCTACTTTTAAACCTATAGCAGCCTAAACATGATTGGTTAATGAGTGACCTAAATGTTTATTGATTTTGCATGTCATTGTCAAATTACTAAGATCGAGTAGGGCCTTTAAAGTCCCTAATCTCTAGTACATAAGCATATGATAGCTAAAATATTGATTGTGAAGCCCCTTTGTGAGACCCTCATTTTCCTTTGATCACTATGAACTACCAAATCTAGGTTTACTTATATCACTACAATGATCATTAAATATCCGATGTAGTATTACCTAGTCTATATTATTGATAAGCTGACAGTGAATTGTGATTTTAGTAGAAAAATAATGTTTTGTAAAATATCAATTTTTATTTTTAGTCAAATGCTTGGGTCATTAACATTATAGATTAGGTACATGCCAATCTTAAACCTAAATAAAGAGTTGGGTTAGTCCAAAACAAGTCTAACCCTTTTCTTTGAGGGGGGACTCGAATTATTTCTAACTCAAGTAGGGTTTGATTGACTAGACTAGGGAGATTAGGTCAAGTTGATCTGAATCCAAGCCCTAGCAAAGCGATTTGGACCCAATTGAGCCTAAGCTCAAGCCATGCAATGAACCAATATGAGTCCATGCCCCAGCTAGGTAGCGAACCAAGTTAAGCTTAATTCAAAGTCTAAGAGTAGTCCGAGGTGGTCTGGATAATCATTTCAATTAGACTAAGCTTAATTAGGTTGGTCTAGTTCTTCAAGCCTTATCCAATCTAACTAGGTCTTACTCTTAATCCTAAAGCCTATATTTACTCTTAAAATTTAAATAGGCTTGACTAGATTGGTTAATGAGTGGCCTAAATATTTATTGGTTCAGTTTGTTAGCATCATATGGACGAGGCCATTTTCTTTACATTCAAATATTTTACCTACATCAAAGCGAAACATAATAAAGATAGAACATCGATCATCTCCTTATTCTAACCTTGCAACATTCTCCCACTTTTTCTTTACCCTATTCTTCCTTTCATTTTATTTGCTTCATTCATTTATCTACTTTTATTATAAGTCCATTTCTAATGGGCCGATACTTGGGCTTATATTTTATTTTGTATCACAAATCATCTTTATAATACTTTGATTATAATCATTTGAGTTCTTCAATCTGTTTACTAGAAACTTCTAACTTTCTAACTTTTATACAGTTAACAAATTTTCAAGGTCGAGAAGGGCATTCAACAACCCTAATCTAATCTCTAATATGGAAGCACATGATGGGTATAAAACATATTGCAAATCCCTCCTTGAGCAACTCTCATTTCCCTTTAACTTGTGTGAAACAATCAAATCCATATTTACTTATATCGCTACCATCGATCATTAGATATATGACGCAGTAGTATCTAATCTTCATTATTGATAAGCTAAAAGTAAATAATGACTTTGGTGGAAAAATTGCATTATGTGAAATATCAGCATTTTTTTTTGTTAAATGAAGAGTTAGATCAACCCTAAACAAGCCCAACCCTTTTGTTTGAGGAGTTGCTCAAATTAGGTCCAATTTAGGTTAGGTTTGGTTAAACTAAGGAGATTGGGGCAAGCTAGATTTATCCAAGCCCCAACAAAGTGACCTAAACCCAATTGAGCTTAGGCTAATGCCAAGCAGTAAACCCATATGAGCATAGGTCCTAGCCAAATAGCAAATCCAATTGAGCCCAGGGCTGAGTCTAGGCATGATCTAGTAGTAGTTCAAGGTGGTCTAGATCGTTGTTTCAGTTAGACTATGCCTAAGTAGGTTGATCTATTTCGATTCAAGCTTATCCAACCTGACTTGGTCATTCTTCATCTTCTTAACATTTTTCTTTGCCCTCTTCTTCTTTTCCTTCATTTTCTTCCATTATTTCTCTACCATTATTACAAGTCCATTCTTAGTGAGCTGATACTTGGGCTTATATTTTTTTCTGCATTGTAAATCATCTTTACAATACTTTTGGTTATAAACTTTTTAATTTTTTGATTTTTTTATTAGAAACTTCTGATTTTTTTGATTTTTTAAACTATTAATGCATTTCCAAGGTTGAGTAGGGCCTTCAACAACCTTGATCTTTAGCACAGAAGCCCGTGATAGCTATAAGACTAATTGCAAAGCCTTTCATGAGAGATCCTCATTTCCATTTGACCTCCATGAAACCACCAAATCTAGGTTTACATGTATTGCTATCATATATCATTAAATATCTATTGTAGTATTACTTAATCTCAATTGTTGATGAGCTAAAAGTGGGTTATGATTTTGGTAAAAAGATTATGTTATATGAAATTTCAGCTTTTATTTCAAGTTAGATGCTCATGCAATTGATATTATGGATAGGATGCATTTCAATCTTAGACTCGAATGAAGAGTTAGGCTAGCCCTAACCCTCTTGTTTGAGGAGAGACTCCAATTGGGTCCACTTTAGATCAAGTTCGGTTGACTCAACTAGCGAGATCGGATTAAGCTATATCTGATCCTGATCTAGACCCCAAACAAGGATACTCGGACCCATATGAGTCTAGGAACAAGTTAAGTAGTGATCCGATATGAGTCTAGGCCCAAGTAAAATAGCAAACCTAATTGAGCCCAAGCCAAAGTTCAAGCATGATCCAAGAGCAATCTAAGGTGGTATATATCGTCATTTCAACTAGACTGGTCCTAATTAGGTCAGTCTAGTTCTTCAAGTCTTATCCAAACTAACTAGGTCTTACTCTTAGACTTGAGGCCTTTTTATTACTCTTAAACTTGAAGTTGGCTCAACCAGATTGGTTAACAAGTGGCCTAAATGTTTATAAGTTTAGCCTGCCAACATTAGATTATTTTCTTTCCATTCTAGTATTTTACCTACATCAAAATGAAGCATGATAATGGTGACACATGAATCATCTCTTCATTCCAACCTTGCCAATATTCTCCTACCTTGTCTTCCTAGCAATATTCGAGGTTGAGTAGGGCCTTCAGCAACCCTTGTATCTGGTAATCGAAGCACGTGATAGTTATATGATAGAACCCTTACATATTCTAAGCTTAGGGTTGATCTCTTTAGGGGATCGGCCTCCTTGGAACTCTATAAGGGTTTCTTCCTCCAAATTACTACTCAAAGACTGTAAAAAATATTTATTTATTACATGTGAAAAGAGGATAAATGCATGCTTATTTATAGGGCTTCACCCTTATATATTCTAAGCTTGAGGTTGATCTCTTTAAGGGATCGGCCTCCTTGGAACTCTATAGGGGTTCCTTCCTCTAAATTACTATTCAAAGGCTATAGAAAAGATTCATCTATTGCTTATTAAAAGAGGATGAATACATGCCTATATATAGGGCTTCTAAACCCTAACTTCTAATATGACTCCTACTCAAGACTCTTATTCCTTTACGACTTCTAATGTTTCTCTAAGAAATAACCTCCTAACCCTAGCCGGCCTCTTCACCTCTTTAATAGGGGTCGGCTAGGTAGGTTAACATAAATGCCCCTCTCAATTAGGACTCTCCTAGCTAGAGTCCTAATAGACTCTCCCTCTTTAATTTAGCCTTGTCCTTTAGGTTAACGATTCATGAATTCTGGGAAGTTGATCTTCGAGTCGTCATAGTTCTCCCAGGTGGCACCTTCTGCTGGTAAGTTTGCCTATTATATTAGCACTTCAGTAGTGGGTCGTCATCGTCAAATCACGATCTGTTAATCAATAATGGCACTCGGTTGGGTCCGGAGTTCTCCTTGGGTAGTTATATTTGGTAAATAGTTTTAGGCTATCTCCAAGCACCTGTTCACCACTTCCTGTCTGGCCATTAGTTTACGGGTGATACATCATACTCCCTTTCAATTTAGTGCCCTGTATCTGGAATAACTCTGTCCAAAATCTGCTTGTGAATATGCAAGTAGAATTTAGCACTAGCACAATGCATCCCTTATAACATAATTCTTTTAAGTCCTAACTGTAATGAGCCACGGAGTTTGGTGCTTCCTTCAATTTTTTTATGATCTTACTAGTCTCTAGATCTTCTTGTCATTCTTCCCTAATATCCTCAAGGAAGCTGGTGGTAGGAAGGGATATGGCTGAAAACTTAGCTTGCTCAGGTAGCCATGAGAGTACATCTGCAATAACGTTTTTTTTTCCCTTTTTGTAAATAATTTCATAATCAAATCCAAAAAGTTTGGTTACCCATTTTTACTGCTCAAGGGATGATATCTTTTGCTCCAAAAAGTACTTGAGGATTCTATGATCGGTTTTAATTTGAAATCGCTGACCGATCAAGTAGGGTCTCCACCTCATTACTATTTGCACAATGACGAGCATCTCCTTATCATATATTAAAATATTTTAATGGGAGGGAGATAATGCCTTGCTTGTGTATACAAGTGGTTAATCATCTTGCATAAGAATGGCTCCAATTCTGACTCCAAATGTGTTGGCCTCAATAATGAAGGGTTGGATGAAATCTGGTAGCGCTAGCACCGACATCGTTATCATGGATTCCTTAAGTTTGTCGAAGACAATGGAGGATTTGTCTGACCATTGGAAGATATCTTTTTTCAATAGAGAAGTAAGGGGTGTGCTGATCTTCCCATTGTCCTTAATAAATTTTCGATAGTAGCCCATTAGTCCAAGAAACCCGCGTAGTAATTTCACATTTATAGGTTTCGGACAGCCTTGCATTGCTTCAATTTTTGTTGGGTCTACAACCACTCCTTCTGATATTATGTGCCCAAGGTACCATACTTTTTACTAGAGAGAACTGTATTTTGGCTGCTTAACAAAAAGAGTATTCTCTCGAAGGATCATCAAAACAATTCGTAAATGCTGAAAGTGAGTCTCAAGAGAAGGGTTGTAAATGAAAATGTTATCGAAAAATACCAGTACAAATTTACAAAGAAAGCTCTAAAAAATATCATTCATAAGACTTTAGAAGATTGAAGAATCATTAGTGAGTCCAAAAGGCATTACCAAGAATTTATAATAGCCGTTATGTGTGCGAAATACAGTTTTTGGAATGTCATCTTCACATACCCGAATTTGGTGGTAACTGGATTGGAGATCCAACTTCGTGAAGACTCGAGCTCTTTTTAACTCATCAAGAAGTTCATCTACCATTGGTATTAGGTACTTGTCCTTGATGGTGATGCCATTTAAAGCTCGACAATCGATGCACATCTGCCAAGTTCCGTCCTTCTTACGTACAAGTAGCACCGATAAGGAATAGGGGCTGCAACTTGGCCGAATCACCCCTGTTTCAAGCATCTCCTTTATGATCTTTTCAATTTCATCCTTTTGGAGGTGATAATATAGGTACGGTCAAGTGTTTGATGGTGGCTTACTTGGAAGGATTGGAATACGATGGTCATGTTGTTGAGTAGGAGGAAGATCGCGCGACTCAGCAAAAATGTTAGCAAATTTAGCAAGAAATTAGGCGAGATTTTGATCTTTAATTTCTATTTTCTTCCCCTATGGTTGCTACTAGAGATGCATAAAAAAGCCACCATTTACCTTGTGCAAAACTTTCTCCATTCGTTGGGTCAAAATGATGGTTACGTTGTTTCCACGCTTCTCGTGTAGGATGATATGTTTGCCTTTGCAGTAGAATTTCATAATTAATTTGGAGAAGTTCCAAGAGATATCACCTAGCGTCGTCAGCCACTCTATGCTAAGCATGGCCTCATAGTTATCAATTGGTAGGAGGAAGAAGTCGGTGATAATTTCTTAGTCTTGTAGTAATAGTTTCACCTGTGGACATCTTTGGTCGCACTTTAGGATTCTTCCGCCGGCGACCTTTACGTTGAACTTGCTGCAACCTTCGATGTGAAGCATCATCTGAGCAGATACCTTACTGTTTAGGAAGTTATTAGTGCTTCTCATGTCGATAAGAATAGTGATCGGTTGTTGTTTGAGAAGGCTTCTTTCACATATTTTTCTTCATGTTCAAGGCTCTCTTCTGGATATTCAATGACTTCTTCTTCTACTGGTTCAATCACAAGAATTTCTCCTTTTTTATAGCGATGCTCGTGGCTCCACGACTCATTGTAGTGCCAATATAATCCCTTCACAGATTGCTCTCGAAGCTCTTCTCTTGTCAACATTTTTGGTGTAGAGGCTCGGTTGATAGTAGGGGGGGCTGAGAGCTTCAGTATTGCTAGTTGGGGAGCAACTTTAGTCCTCCAAGCTTCATGGTTCAATCGCTCCTCTTGAAATCGTGCGAAAGAGATGACTGCCATAAGCGTGTACGGTTGTCATGCTTTAACTTCTTCCCGAATCTCTGGCTTCAAGCCCTCAATGAAGGTCCCTAATGGCTATTTTTTAGATTAATCATGAGTTTGATTAGATAACCTTTCAAACCTGGTTTGGTACTCCTGAATGGTAGAGGTTTGTCGGATCTTTGCTAGTTGTCCATCTATGTTCTCGTAATCGGTTGATCCGAAGTGGATCAACAGTCCTTCTTTGAATTGTCACCATAAGAGGACTCGATAAGTGTATTCAAACTAGTCAAACCACTATAGGGCATCTCCTTCAAGACATATAGCTGTAATTTCCACTATAGATGCGTTTGCAGTTTTGTGGGACCAAAAATATCGCTCCGCACGCAAGATCTAACTAATCGGGTCTCCTTCTTCACATCTAGGGAAGTCCACCCTCATACATAGATAGTTGGGATCGGTTATAGAGCCTCCCCTCTCTTGGAAGTCATCTCTTTGAGCTTGGTATAATTGGTCAAATCTCTCTCCTTGATGTGATTTCTTCGGGCTTGGTGGTCGGCCTAAATTGAGTTCGGTAAAGAGAGTCTGAATCTTATCCTCCATTCGCACCTCGAAGGCTTCGAATTTAGTAGTGATTGCCTTCTCAAATGACATAATATGTCTTCAAATCTGTAATGTTAAGATCTCTCTTTTGTTGTCAGGTTAAAGGTATGTATGAGTTGAAAGAAGTGATGGTCGAAAGGGTTGGTGGATTCGTGGATATAGGTTGTGGTTTAGGCTTGTTTTGTGGCTGTTTTGGATATAGTTTGAGGGTGTGGTTTAGTAGAATTTTAGGGCTATGATGGTAGTGGATGAAGGTTAGGGAAAAATATTTTAAATTTGTGATAGATGATAATAAATATTTGATAGAAATAAGTAGAAGTTGCTGCAGATATGTGTTGTCTTATTATAACAGAATTGTCGTCAAAGAAACAACGATTTCTCGATGAAATTTTCAACAAAACCCAAGAGATTTGAGGAAATTTGATAACAAAATCTCAGTTTATATAATAGAAAAGATGACCAATTTAATCAAGAAAATTTCGGTAGTATAACAGTAAGGAAATTGGTGCAAGTTGCAATCGTAGAATTCTCGTCGAAAAATTTTAATGGTTTGTGACGAAAATTTACAACAACAGAAGAATGTTTTTAGAGATAAATTCCTCGATAGATTAATATTAGATAGAAGGCAAGATGATCTATGATATGTATAAGAAATTTCATTTAACAAGGGTTGCAAATAGATCAGTTAAGGCAATAATATGCGGTTGAAATTTTCTACGGCAATCCTTAATTCACAAAGATGATAACTTTTGTGACGAAAGGAATTCACAGGAATATAGAAACAATTTTTTTACAGATTTTTGAATAAAGATAACTAAATTATAATAGCAGTAAGATAGGAAACTAGGACCTGTTGCAATTCACGGGGAGATCAAAGGATGATCCGCGATGGTGGAGATGATGGCAAAATTTGGCGATGATCTTTTAAGCAATTATGGGAATTGCTTTGGGCGATTATGGAGGACTGATAGATGGCTATGGAAGGGAAGCGAGATACTAAGAATACTGCTCTAATACCAAGTGATAGAACCCTTGCAGATTCTAAGCTTAGGGTTGATCTCTTTAGGAGATCGGCCTCCTTGAAACTCTATAGGGGTTCTTTCTTCCAAATTGCTACTCAAAAGTTACATAAAAGATTCATCTAGTGCTTGTGAAAAGATGATGAATACATACCTATTTATAGGGCTTCTAAACCCTAACTCCTAATAGGACTCATACTCAAAACTCCTATTCCTTTACAACTCTTAATACTCTTCTAAGAACAACTCATAATAGGACTCTTACTCGACTCCTATTCCTTTACAGCTCCTAATGCTTCTCTAAGAAATAACCTCCTAACCCTAGTCTGTCTCTTCACCTCTTTAATAGGAGTTAGCTAGATAGGTTAATATGAATGTCCCTCTTAATTAGGACTCTCTTAGGTAGAGTCCTAATACTATAAGATTGATTGCAATGAGCAATCTTAATTTTCCTGACCCCTATGAAATCATCCCAAGACAGTTCTAGCACTTGACTATGTTTGCCAGTGAATCATTACTCTATTCTTGCCAAATTTTGCCTGCTGCTAAACATCATATTAATTTCTTTTCTTGTACTAACTAATAGCTTCAAATGAAAACACGATGGTATCTTTATTTACCAAATATATTAGTTAATTATAGATCATTGGTTATGTTACAATCAACTTTAGGCACTGAGTTCTATCTAAATCCACTTGGTTTAGTTGCGTTGGGAATTACTTCTCCAAGTATTTATGTTGTACATATTGCAAAAACAATATTTCTTTCCTCTTCTGTTTCTAAATGACATTCTTTTAGATCTTTCATATGGTTGATTACTTCAGTTTTAAGGTGACAAAAGATTGATGAGAAAAATGATATAAAAGAACTCTACAAACGATGACAAGAGGTGCTTTACTCCATAATAGTGAGATTTACAACATCCAAATTGATAAACCTCATCAAGCAGATTTTAAATGCTTGAAATGAGGTGATTAACAGATTAATAACACTGATTAGATTTTGAAGAAATTAGATAGGTAAGAAGATGGAACAGGAAGTATTCTTTCCATTGGGCACAACATGCAATTTCTTAGAGCCTTTATTCAACTAAGCAGTTAAGACTTTCTCAACCCATTTCATACCCAACACACAATATCCAGAAACAAAAAAACTCTAAGTTCAGTGTGTTACTATGTTGGTGATAAATTGTAGACTGATAATAATTGTTCCCAGTAATTTTTTTTTTTGGAAAAGATAAAGGACAAAGGCGGAATTCGATCCAAGCATATTGTTTATATAAGTATAAATTATTGCTCATCTTTTATCATTAATTGTTGCTTGATAAACTATTTCTTCCTGATATATTGTTTATAAATCATTGCTCATCTTTCTGCATTAATTGTTGCCTGATAAATTATTTCTTCCTAGCATATTGTTCAAGTATAAATCATGCTCATCTTGCTACATAAATTGTTGCCTGATAAACTATTTCTTCCTAGCAAATTGTTCATGTAAATATAGATCATTGCTCATCTTTTAGCATTAATTGTTGCTTGATCAGCTATTTCTTACTAGAATATTGTTCATGTAAGAATAAATCATTGCTCATCTTTTTGCTTTAATTGTTGTTTAATAAGCAAATTCTTCTAAGCATTTCTGTTTCTTTTGTAGAGGATAAAAGGCGAAGACAGGATTAGATCCTGACATATTGTTCATGGAAGTATAAATCATTGCTAATCTTTTTAGGATTAATTGTTGCCTGATAAGCTATTTCTTCCTAACATATTGTTCATTTAAGCATAAATCATTGCTCATCTTTCTGCATTAATTGTTACCTGGTTAGCTATTTCTTCCTGGCATATTGCTACCATGACATGTGTGTAATTTGTTTCCTTTTCTACAATAACCAGCTTATTAGAGATCCTGTAATTTCTTGATAGGAATTTTATATAAACAGGAGTAGCAACCACAAAATATGATTCAAAAATCTAAAATGGAAGCACAGTCGGCCCTTCTTCTTTTTTTGGCCCTTAGTGTTTTTGTGTGGAGTCAAGCAGCGGAAGATAATACTAGAGATCTATCCCTAGAAGACGACAGAGAGCTAGAGAG